>NC_054702.1:96067516-96117516 GCF_016097555.1 Gigantopelta aegis | reverse complement strand
TCCTGAATATCATGTTCCGTTATTATTTCCGTTTAGACCTCAAAGATCTCTTGAAGAGACCAAGGAGACATAACTGAAAGGAATGATCTTCGTGTAAAATTATTTGAACTTCGATTGATTTGTTTGGGAAACAATTGCGTGTTCAGGAGGCGAGCGTTCGCGGACAGTTTGACTGATACTATCATGTTCTGTCCTATTACAGAAGTTTAGGAGGTAAACCAGCCACTATGTTTCGTACAGTTAAAAAAGCTGATACAACACTTTCAGAAAGTAGCTGATACACTTTCAGAACGTAGCTGATACAACACTTTCAGAAAGTAGCTGATACAACACTTTTAGAAAGTGGCTGATACAACACTTTCAGAAAGTAGCTGATACAACACTTTCAGAAAGTAGCTGATATAACACATTCAGAAAGTAGCTGATACAACACATTCAGAAAGTAGCTGATACAACACTTTTAGAAAGTAGCTGATACAACACTTTCAGAAAGTAGCTGATACATTTAAAGTAGCTGATACGACACTTTCAGAAAGTAGCTGATACAACACATTCAGAAAGTAGCTGATACAACACTTTTAGAAAGTAGCTGATACAACACTTTCAGAAAGTAGCTGATACAACACTTTCAGAAAGTAGCTGATATATTTAAAGTAGCTGATACGACACTTTCAGAAAGTAGCTGATACAACACATTCAGAAAGTAGCTGATACAACACATTCAGAAAGTAGCTGATACAGCACTTTCAGAAAGTAGCTGATACAGCACATTCAGAAAGTAGCTGATACAACACATTCAGAAAGTAGCTGATACAGCACATTCAGAAAGTAGCTGATACAGCACTTTCAGAAAGTAGCTGATACAGCACATTCAGAAAGTAGCTCATACAGCACATTCAGAAAGTAGCTCATACAACACATTCAGAAAGTAGCTGATACAGCACATTCAGAAAGTAGCTCATACAACACATTCAGAAAGTAGCTGATACAGCCATCTACATTACTGTCGTTTCTCTTTGGATATGGGGGACGGGACGTAGCCCAGTGGTAAAGCGGTCGCTTGATGCGCAGTCGGTGTGGTATCGATCCCCCACGGTGGACCCATTGGGTTATTTCTCGTTCCAGCCACGACTGGTATATCAAATGCCGTGGTATGTGCTATCCTGCCTGTGGGGAAGTGCATATAAAAAAGCCCTTGCTGTATTAGGAAAGATGTAGCATGTTTTCTCTGACTACGAGTCAGAATTATCAAATGTTTGACATCCAATAGCCGATGATTAATAAATAAATAAATGTGCTCTAGTGGTGTTGTTAAACAAAGCAAAAAATTTTCTCATGGGACATGGGACTGAAACAGCCGCTACACTAAGACGATTCTGGAGCCCAGAGGTCACACACGGCAATTTCCAACTACATTGAAATATGATCCTTTGATCCAGTTGGCCTTAGCAAAAAAGTCTCATAAATCTGCCGTCAGTATTAATGGTTTTCTACAACCTACTTTTCGGCATTAGTAGCGTGCTTTAATTGTCCACTAACGTAAAGCACCTGCACTGGAAACATGGCGTCGTCCCGGAGTAAGTGAGGGCGGTGTAGATATGTGTGTACCATGGGAGGAACGGCACTTGTTTAATGACACCTCACAAGGTTTTTTAAATTACAGCTACAGTGCTTTTTTTTGCGGGGGGGGGGGGGGGGAAGACAGAGAGAGACAGACAAAGATGGAGAAAGAGAGACAGACAGAGACAGACAGAGAAACAGAGAGAGAGAGAGAGGGGAGAGAGAGAGAGAGAGAGAGAGAGAGAGAGAGAGAGAGAGAGAGAGAGAGACAGACAGACAGACAGACAGAGACAGAGAGACAGACAGACAGACATAGAGAGGACAGAGAACAGAGAGACAGACAAACATAGAGAGGACAGAGAACAGACCTAGAGACAGAGTGACAGAAAGAAAGGTGGGAGAGACTATTGGAAGCAAAGACACAGACAAAGGGAGAGACAGACAGAATTACGGGAAACAAGCGGTACACTTTCCCAGACATGACAGGAAAATACATAGAATAACGCTTTGTGTACTAGTCGTGGAACCCCATAAAAACCGCGAACAAGTTGAGAACGATCGATCATGCGACACATCACACCTCTGGCGCGCGCTTTACTACCGAACTACATCTCACCCTTATGTCATAAAATATATTATATGGTATATAAGGACTGGAAAACAGGCTTGTAAGTAGGCCCATGTGAACGACATCTGGAGTGGGGACACAATCACTAGTGGAGGCGGCACAGTCTGTAATGAGAGGGGTGGGGGCACAAGCCAGATTTTTTTTTATCTTTATTTAAATAGAGCAGAAAGAAACGTACAGTTACAACCTTGGGGGTGGGGGTGAGGGCGGTAGTGGCACAGAGTTGGAAGTTAAAGTTCATTTTGTTTAACGACATCACTGGAGCACATTGATTTATTAATTATCGGCTCTTGGATGTCAAACATTTGGTAATTCAGACATTAAAGTAGAGAGGAAACCCACTACATTTTTTCATTAGGTCAGGTCACGTCAGGTCATACGGCTTAACGTACACATTCAGAGCAAGCTGTTGTACCACACGCCTATCGTGGGCACAGAAACAGTGTTTGGAGTGGGTGGGAGGAAGGACCGCCCGCGCTGACAGGTGCTAGAGAGCACCAGCAGCCCGACCGGGGTCAGTAGCGGGCGGGGGCATTTGTGGTGCTATTTAATTTTAAATGTCCTTTAGGATTAAGTCAAAAATTAAAAGATGGCGCAATTTTCATGAGGTAATTTTGGCGCATAATTTGGAGCGGTTCATCGAAAGAAAGTGTGGAGCTAATGAGTAATTTCTCAGGTGAGCTCTTGTGGAACTCAATACCACCGCCTCACAGCTGAAATTATCTCTGTCTCTCTTTCCGTCCCCCTCCTCCCTCTCTCTCTCTCTCTCTCTCTCTCTCTCTCTCTCTCTCTCTCTCTCTCCCTCCCTCCCTCCCTCCCTCCCTCTCTCTCTCTCTCTCTCTCTCTCTCTCTCTCTCTCTCAATTTCAATTTTTTTTTTTACATTTTTTGGAAGTATGAAGCAAGCCACGTAATTGATAATTGAAATGAAAATCTGTTTTGTTGGAGTAGTTTATTACCTATTTGACAGAAGACACGTTAAATAACAGTATACTCAACGGTACACTACTTTTATCTATACATCTTGTGGGAATCACATCTGTTACAACTTGATTTACATTTTATATTAAACACAATATAATCCAATTCCAAACAGTCATGAAAAAAGCCAACCAGACTCGTACCAGGCGCGTATGTAGTCCATGAGTCAGGAAAAAATTGACTACCAAAACAATTGACCCATTATGGTTTCAGTTAGCCTGATGTCTAAACTGTATGGAAATATGTGATAGCCATTTCATAAGCCCAGCTAAATATGAAAATGGTGACCATTTTTCAAAATGGCGGCAACTTTATTTATCCGTTAAAATATATTTGGAAATTAGCACCTTCTTCAAAATTGGCCGTGGCTAGGTTAATCAGCTGTTTGAATACCGTTCAGTATTACATTTTAAATATTCTAATGTATATGTTGTAGCAATGTTTTAAATGTATTTTAAAATATTTGAGAAAATACGGTGGAAAAAAGGTAAAACTATAAATATATATATATATATAGTTCGGTTGCAAAAGACAATTTGTTCGAAAAATAAAGGAATTTTTTTTTTCTTCACTTTTTTTTAATCAATGTACACCATAGTGTCTCAGAAAAAAGCATAATTATTTTGCACACGAGTAGACCCTAAAATTCAGGAGTGCCCCTTCCCCCCTCTCTGCGGACACACATGATGAGGTGGGTGGTGTGGGTGATCATATAGAATAAAGAGTAGATTCGATCACTAACTGGAAACATTTAGGGATAGGTGGATGAACACGATCGGGGGAGGCATTCTACTACTTAAAGTTTGTTTTGTTTAACGACACCACTAGAGCACATTGATATATTAATCATCGGCTATTGGATGTCAAACATTTGGTCATTTTGACATACAGTCTTAGAGAGAAGTCGTAGTTTGTTTTGTTTAACGACACCACTACAGTCTTAGAGGGGAAACCCGCTACCTTTTTCTATTAGTAGAAAGTGATCTTTTATATGCGCCATCCCACAGACAGGATAGCACATACCACAGTCTTTGATATACCAGTCGTGGTATACTACGCCCAGTGGTGGATGGCGTCGGTCATGATCAAGTTTGCCTTTTTTCAAATAACATTAACACGCTGATGCTAACAATACGTTTTATAATCCAGAGAGATAGCCCAATGGACCCACTGACGGGGATCGATTCCAGACCGACCGTGCATCAAGCAAACGCTTTACCACTGGGCTACGTCCCGTCCCTTCTACTACTTTAGGAATATTTAGGAATAGGCGGTTAAATATAAGCTGGGGTGGGAGGTGGATCTGGCATAAAGAGAAGATTCTACTGCTTAGTGGAAAAGTGGAGTTTCGTTCGTTGTTTTTGTTTTTTACAAAATGTGTTTCCTCTAACAACTGGCGCCCTAGGCCGAGGTCTACGACCTGTGCACTAATACGGCTCTGTTATTTGACTGCACTATAGTTGTGGAACAGGATATATCTAGTCTGTCTACTTTTTTTCTTTTTTTTATCAATGCACATGTTTTTGGTAAGTTCATGTACATCAGATTCGAGTTGAGTCATCCTTATTGTAAATGACCCTTCCACCATATCCCAGATAAGAGAGATTTAATTAGCCACGGTCCTGAATCCACGAGCATATAATAATAAACCAGAACACACACACCAGTTCATTACTCATCATAGGGAGAAGGTCCAACGCCTGACGATATTGTCGTTTGTTGGTGACTGACAAACCTGACAGGTTTAATAGACTCGACGGTTCCCTAGTAAAGCACAATCGACAGGCAGTTCTTGTTGGAAGGTACAGAAGGCACGGATCGCTGAGCTGCCCATTTAGAGGCCAACACGAGTCATTTCCAAGCTTAAGAAAGTTATAATCGCCTGATTCGTAATCCTCTGGTTTATGACTGTAGATACAGGTTCTGCCATACGGTTGAGTTTACAGGACCGTGCTCACAGTAAGTACTTTTTCTTTCGTTTACTTCTGTATAAAAATATATATCAAAGGGATATTCCTAACTTTGCATCCATGTGATATGTCTCTGGTTAATAAAGAGATTAAAAGTATATACCAATTATAGTTTCTTGCTTACAGTATTATTTATGTCTGTATATAATTATAATATTTTATTACCCATATGGGTAAAAATATATTGGTACTTATCAAAGTGATACGTCCCACTAGAACGCTAAGTGAGACGTAACACTTCGACGTCACACGATGACGTCATCGATTGGCGCATTACACCCTTACAGGAACACCAACCAAACGAGTTGAGTGATATAAACTAAGATCGATTATGGGTAATAAATAGGATATTAAACTCGCTACCATTTCGAATCATGCTTATGTCCCTCGTGAAATAATTTTCATTGTCACTCGCTAAAGCTCGCGAGAACTGAAAACTATTTCACTCGGGACATAAACATGATACGAAATGGGAGCTCGTTTAATATTTTATACATTTTAAATAGTATTATAGTCGTCCCAGCTTGTTGAGATAACCCAAACTGGATGTTGCCTCCAGTAATTTCGTACATATTAAAATTAAAATAGGTTAGATCTAGTTGCTTGAGCTGCTACAGGCGACCAAAAACCAAATAAAAAAACAGCGCATTAAATATATATATAAACGCTGAATTTCTCAGTGAGAAAAATTAATTAATATGCAATTAGAACTTTTGCTTGTTAAAATATGTTACATTGGTTGAACAAAGAAATGTACTTTTAATGTATATGTTGATTGTAAGACATATGTAAGACATATGAAGTTGATTTTGTTACTGATATACCATTGACGTCAACCTTAACATAGGCAGACAGATTCACTATATATATATATATATATATATATATATATATATATATATATATATATATATATATATATGTATGTATGTATGTATGTATGTATGTATGTATGTATGTATGTATATATATATGTATGTATGTATGTATGTATGTATGTATGTATGTATGTATATATATACACACACACACACACACACACACACACACACACACACACACACACTCACGCTCATAAATCCTTGTTTGTTTTATTTTGTAATGAAAAAAACGAAACAAGTGACAATGATTGATATCAGTGCACCACCTTAATCCCTAAGGTTATCTTAACTCTGAAAAGGGAAGGATATCTTAGCAAAATTAATGACTATAAGTTGTCAAACGTGTATATGTTACTTGACTTAGAATTTTACAGAAGAAACCCAATGTCCCTGCATAGGCTATGGTGTATTGCATATATATATATGACAACGCATAATACGGCTTTTGATATATCAGTCGTCGAATATTGGTTCCAATGGATTAAAATTTGAATAATCACCTCTTATTATAATAAGTAATTGTTAACGCTCAAACAGGAAAACTACAGTTCTGATAATGCTACTTTAATGTATGTCAGTCGCATGTCAGATATATTTTAACAAATCTGAAGTCCGATCGTACTGAATACGACTTCAGGCACTTTGTAGTCTGTCTTGACTGTAGCCATATAATTATAGCGACGTACTAGTGCTTCACGGCTGGTCTATTAAAGGTACGTGCTATCTTGTCTGTGAGAAAGTTCATATATCCTTTGTGACAATTTGATATCAGCGTATGGTTATTAAGAGAGAGAGAGAGAGAGAGAGAGAGAGAGAGAGAGAGAGAGAGAGAGAGAGAGAGAGACAGAGAGAGAGAGAGAGAGAGAGACAGACAGACAGAGAGACAGACAGACAGACAGACAGACAGGAGGGAGATAAAAGGACGGAGAGAGAGGGAGAGAGCTACATACATACACACACACACACACACACACACAGAGAGAGAGAGAGAGAGAGAGAGAGAGAGAGAGAGAGAGAGAGAGAGAGAGAGAGAGAGAGAGAGAGAGAGAGAGAGTATTGTTACTGCCTACACAATAGCTTGACAAGACGAAGGATTTTAGGAGTAAGAACTTCTGAAGTAACAATTATGATGGCAGCGCGTTTCCATTAGAACTGATTCGTTGGCATAGCATTGCATACATAATTCGTAAGTAAATAAAAACAAACTGTAAAGAAATGACAAAAATCTTAGCCCAATTCCATGAGTATTGTGTTAATCTTTATTAAAAGCTACATGCTATCTATGCTCTGAGTTTGACAACTGTCCAAAAGTCGAATTCTCAGTATCACAGTCCTATCTTTGTTGCAGAAAACAATGGCCAACGGAACGGCAGCATGTTTGAAATGGGTTTCTCTAAATGAAGTAAGTTGTTTGTCTACTCTCATAATCATCTTTATGTTTAGCTGACTGATTGTTTGGTTAGGTGGATGGATGGACGGACTGTGGCTATAGTGATTTATTCTTCCATCCACTAAACTCTAATTCCGTATTATAAACTTGAAAATTAAAGCATTTAATGTCTTATTCCTCGTCATTTATTCATTCATTTCGTTAATTTTGTTTGGTCTGGAAAGACAATGTATTTAGTAGACTTCTTTCCCATTTCTCCGTTTTGTTAAATATAATTCGTTATTGTCATCTAGGCATTGATGGTTCATCAGCCAACAAAGATAAAAAGTTCGCAGACGAAATTAAGAAACTAAGAAATATATCAAAACAAAAGGTTGGTTTCACAACATTTACGAAAATTGTTATTATGGTAGGTTTTCTGATTTTTAGATGGGTGGGTTTTTTTTGTCATCTTTTAAATATTTATTGTACTTAACATATAAAGTTCTGTCGGGATATTGTTAATCTGATTTTTGATATGAAACGACTTCTGGGATCGACCAACAGTGTTATCCAAAAAGACTTTAATTTACTATCTTAAATACAGGATGACGACGACATTATATCCATGCCCATTCAACCACATTTCTTCATCTTAATAAATAAATAAAAATAAATAAATAACTAAAAGGGGATGGATATTCATTAAACCTTTTCAAACATGTAATATTTTCATAGCAAACAATATTGGAATTATGAATTTAATTTAGTCGTGGAGTGACCTGGTATTTAACTTGTCCACGGGTGAAACGAAAAATGTTAAAACCATTTGTTAAAATTAGTATTTATTAATGTAAATACATGTATAAATATTTATTAATGTAAATATAATTGTACATTTTTACTATTTACAAAACTCCAATTCAACAGAGAAAGTCACATAGGAAAGCACTTCATCATTTGTACAAGTACGTTCCGTCACGGTCAAATTATAGCGAGACTAGGAGAAAAGCCGTAGAGGTGAATATCTATCTAGTTATGGATCAGAAGAACGCCACAAAAGACTGAGGTCGAATGTCTAAAGTTCCCCACGATGAAGGGATAACATTCATTCTTAATGTGCCGCCCAATATCCATTCACAATTGAAACCTAAAGAGATGTTTTCACATTTACTGTAACAAAAGCACTTCTTTGTCGCTTTTGAAACACTGGACAAAGTGGTTGTTTTGTTCACGGGTTTAAACTGTTACATTCGTTGATTTCTAACCACTACAATCTTGCAATGATGAGGTACTTTAACATCGTTTTCTAATGCAAAATACAAACACAACTACAGTTTTAATAAGATCGTGTGCATTCGTTATCAATGTGTGTGGACAGTACAGTTACCGCAATATAACAAACAAGTCTGTCGCCATATTTTTAATACTTCGTTACACCAAACAGTAGAGATGGTGCCCCGTGTTTTGAACGCAATGTTGAGTTATTATTATTTTGTGTGGCCGATATTAATGACTACATTTAAGGAAAATCGAACAATTTTGTGTCTTTGAAATACATAATAATGTGGATGTTCTGTTCTTAAGTGACCAGATCATTAGAATATACTCACTTCTAGTTACAGCGATATGTTCATTGGTCATTATGAGAAACACATCATCACATTTTTTTTTCACAAAAGGATAATATTAAATTAACACTGGGAAATATTTTCTATATCTTTTATTAAACAAAAATATTGTCGATATTGTTTGTATGGTAGGCCAAGCTGTTAATTCAGTATTCGTATAACTATTGCCACCAGCATTTAATAACTAGTTCAAACGTCCATCTCTTCCAGGCGATGTCTGAAGTGAAATTGTCTCATTTGGACAACATGGGGAAAATAGCTGAACTTGAAACAGAAGTCTGCGTAAGTATTTTTGTTTTAAAGTCGATTAAAAAATGTAAGAATAATTATTTTTCTCTCTGGATTATATTGTCAACATCATCGTGTTGTTATTTGAAGAAGAAGTGCAAACCGACGCCATCCGAGCCGTCAGTGGGCTGTTTCTTGTTCCAGCCAGTACACCATGACTGGTATATGAAAGGCTGTGGTGTGTGCTATTCTGTCTATGGGATGGTGCATATAAGAGATCCCTCAACTCTTTGACAGTCAAAATTCATGTCCGACTGCCAAGCTTATTGTGCTTCATGCCCGACTACCAAGCATATTGTGATTCAAGTCCGACTGCCGAGCTTATTGTGATTCATGCCCGACTGCCGAGCTTATTGTGATTCATGCCCGACTGCCGAGCTTATTGTGATTCATGCCCGACAGCCAAGCTTATTGTGATTCATGCTCAACTGCCAAGCTTATTGTGATTCAAGTCCGACTGCCGAGCTTATTGTGATTCATGCCCGACTGCCGAGCATATTGTGATTCAAGTCCGACTGCCGAGCTTATTGTGATTCACGCCCGACTGCCGAGCTTATTGTGATTCATGCCCGACTGCCAAGCTTATTGTGATTCAAGTCCGACTGCCGAGCATATTGTGATTCATGCCCGACTGCCGAGCTTATTGTGATTCAAGTCCGACTGCCAAGCTAATTGTGATTCATTCTATATGTATTACAATTAATTGTTTTCCTAAATGTTTCTTATAAGCACAAGAGTTTAAACTGTCATTAATTATCGTTTGTTCGATTCTGCCAATGTTTCACGGAGATTCAAATAAAATAGATAATTATAATGTCAAATCAGAAAGTCTGTAAAATATTTTACCCCTACTTGAACTATTTTCATTTTATTTTACTGATCGGTTTACTCAATGTTTTAGACTCTTTCCGGAGAGTTTGACAGTATAGCTGTGAAACTGGTCTGTGAGTCGAGGACAACTGATCTCGAGCCATCAGAAAGTCTGGCCAAGAGCGACCAAGTAAGTGGATGCTTTCACAGTCAATCTACATTCGCACTCGCATTCATCCAAGAAAGACATTTAAGATAAGAACACTCCCCACATCCCACAAATCAAAACTCCCAATATGCAACAAACAAATAACAGTATAGAAATGGTTGAGACAATGTTGAAATCACAAAATTAAAACAGCTGCTCTACATAAAAGGCTGTTTGGCAAAGCTTCTCAGAGTTTTTAGAGCATAGATATTTCAAGGAAATAAATGTATGTAATTTTAAGACATGGGGCGCCTAAGGATTAAAAACTATAACTATACTAACTATACTAATAAAATGAACAAACAGTTAAAACTACATAAAACATTTACCTAAAACTAGTATATCAAATATTTCTGTCTCTCTTAAATGTAATAAAGCACTATGCTTATAAATCTTGCCTGGACTTTAGTTACTAGCTATAAACGGTGTCAGCATTTGACAGTTCAGATCCTGGTGTTTATAGTTTGGTTCCTTTCTCATAAAACATTTCACTCTAAATCCAATCGAGTCGGTGGTTAGTCTTAGTGTCCAAACTCTTAAAGGGACATTCCTGAGTTTGCTGCACGTTTTAAGATGTTATCGACTAACAGAGACTTTTTAACGATTGTAATTACATATCAAATATGTTTTTCTGCACAAAATATTAGTGGCTGTATTATTAAACGTGTTTCTGATCGTTCTAATATTTGTACTAGGTTACATTTCATTTTATTTCATTGAATATACAGACACTGATATTCTAAACCAGAAAATATATTTAATGTGTAAGTTTAATCGTAGAAATATTTTATTAGTCGGAAACATCTTGCAATGCAGCGAACTCAGGAGTGTCCCTTCAACACATGTAACAATACAGTTGTGTTTCAGTGCAATGTGGTGTCATGAACTAAGATGTAGGCCTATTCTAGAGTTGTTTTAGAGCGCCTTTTTATTTAAAGCTCAAGTTTTGAGTGATATTTTATGTACACAGAGTGACCATGCTACCATTAAGAGAAATTGGGACTGGATACAGACGGTTCTGAGATGTGCTGAAGTACACAGACAGAACGCTGCTGTATATCACCAGGTTAGATTGTTTTTGTTGCATGTCGCTTGTAATGATTAGTGAAGACTTACAATGGCGGCCATTTTGAAAAAAAAACGTCATTCTGTGGGCCATGCCCACTTTTTCGGAGGGGTTACCCCAACTCATTTTGATCAGCAGGTCTCAGTGATCAAGAAAATATTTTATAATTTAGTTCCCGGAACATTTGTCACGAATTCTTCATAATTTTGTATCTACTGCTGGTACAATATTACAAATTCATTATTGACAATGAAATACCTAAATAAATACATTTTAGAATCTCAAAATGCCCAAAGATGGCACAATGTTATCCTTCAGATCTGTGAACTAGATGTTCTTAATATGCATAATCAGCAAAAAAACCCCAACAAAAACTTAATATCCGAAGTTTGGATTTAGTGGTTGGCTGCCGGACTATATTTAATACATTTGAAACGTTCCCACTGCCATCATCCACAAAATAAAATTAATAATTAATTACTAATCCGGTCAGTAGTCAACCCCTGGCTACCTGAGACACTAGATTGTTTTCACAATTTATTTTTATCACACACATATGATACTATTTAAGTTTTGTTTATTGTTTCAGTTTTTCTGTGATGTCAATCAGACATGTTACTGGATGAAATCTGCCCTGCCAGCCGGCGATGTCACCATTCAGTCAAATAAGTTACCCGACACGGAAGAATTCTTTGACGATGTAGAATTGAAACTGCAGGTTAGTCTACTCATAACGGGTTATGGTTGCTACGATGAAAACGCGTCCATATGTTCTTGTTTTTCCGCATATAATACCAGTGTGCTGCATGGGCGTCAATCCGGCTTTAAAAGTGGGGGGGGGGGGGGGTGGGCGTGTTAATGTGTGTGTGTGTGTGTGTGTGTGAAAAAGAGAGAGAGAGAGAGAGAGAGAGAGAGAGAGAGAGAGAGAGAGAGAGAGAGAGAGAGGGAGGAATGTCAATGAAAATCATAAAGCTACACTTTAGTGTTTAAACTTTTAATTTTTGTTTGTTTTTTGTTGTTGCTGTTGTTGTTTTTGTTGGTGTTGTTGTTGTTGCTTTTCCTAAACGAAAAAGTGGGGGGGGGGGGCACTTATATAGATTGTCCCCCGGCGTTGAAAAGTGAGGGGGACGCGTCCCCCTGTCCCCCACCGATCGACGCCCATGGTGTGCTGTAATCCTACATCTATGATCTGATGAACGTTAAAGCCTATTCTCACAATCGTGAAACCAAGCAATCCCGAGTGAAGCTCAGCTATTTTCAAGTGATTACATTTTGTCAGCTATGCAGGGGCGGGACGTAGCCTAGTGGTAAAGCGCTCGCCAGGTGCGCGATCCCCGTCGGTGTGTTCATTGGGCTGTTTCTTGTACCAGCCAATACATCACACTGGTGTATCAAACGCCATGGTGCATATAAAAGATCCCTTGCTTTTAATAGAAAAATGTAGCGGGTTTCTTCTCGACTCTGTTAAAATTACCCCCCCCCCCAAAAAAAAAAAAACACACAAAAAAACCCCGATGATTAATAAATCAATGTACTCTAGTGATGTTGTTAAACAAAACAAACTTTAACTTTTGTCAACTACTTGCGCGTGCGCGTGCGCGTACACACATACACGCACACACAATAATATCAATATCAAGAAACAGGCCTCGGTGGTGTAATGGTTAAGCCACCGGACTTAAGGCTGGTAGTACTGGGTTCGCATCCTGATACCGGCTCCCACCCAAAGCGAATTTAACGATTAATTGGGTAGGTGTAAGGCCACTACACCGATTTCTCTCTCACTAACCACTAACTCTGTCCTGGACAGACAGCCCAGATAGCTGACGTGTATGCCCAGGGCAGCATGTTTGAACCTTAATTGGATAGAAGTACGAAACTAAGTTATGAATGAATGAATATCAAGAATTAGTTTCTAGATATCAAATACACTTATCTTTATGCGAGCCTAATAGCCGAACGCCACGGTATTGCAATTGAATTTCTAAAAGGCGGAACCGACACTTTACTCATTATAACAATAACAAATAATAACAAAGCTACGACCGTGAAGGATGTTAAGTGTATTGTATTTGGTATTTATTTATGTACAATTTGCGACTATCGCATACACCCAGCCACTTAAGGCTATTTCTAAAGAATCATTTCTCCTAGAGAGTATCACGAATCAGAATAGTTAAACCAACACATCTGCGCTTTATTGCCTGCCAGTTGAGTCTCAATCTAAAATTAATAATCTGTTGAATTTACTAGTGGATTAGTCAAATATTTCCCAGACATACCATTAAACTTGGTATAACATAAATAAAAGGCAGTTTCGTGTTACGGAGTTGTATCTAGAAACAATTCTCGCACCACAACACAAATTACAGGTGTTATCAAAACATTTTCTCTGACCGTTTCAAGACTTGTTACATATGGCCATCAACTGACGTGATTGTGTTGTTAGAATGACTTACGCTATCAACAGGGACGAGTTCAGCCAGAGCGACTTGTTTATGAGCTTCACGGTAAACCAAATGGTCACGTCGGGAACCAATCAAATAGTTCGCGAACGTTAGCGAAACAAAAGTTTATGTCGAAATTACTTTCTTTTTCTAATATCATTAAATAGTCCGATCCTCTCTTCTTTCTCTTATTTATGTTTGGACTGTCCTTCTAAAATGCTCCAAATTATATAAATATTCGACCGAGCAGTCAATTCTTTTTTTTTTTGGCTTGTAACTCTTTTTATTATTTTGGCTGCCCATTTTCAACAATACCCCCCCCCTCTTTTTCTTATCTTTTTCTTTTTGACCACCCGATCTAATTTTAGCGACCACATTTAATGAGTAGCTTTATTAATTAGAGATGCGCATCAAAATTTTAAAGGCCCACTATTTTTTTTGGATGTAAATTTCAAAATACCCCCTTAATTGTTTTCCCCCCCCTCTGGCATCCCGAGACAGGCCCCGGGACGGACATGCTGGAAACTCTAAGTGGTATATGAGCATGTAAACATTATTCGCACTCGCACGTTTCTGGCTGAACTTGTGGCAATAGAACCTGGTATGAAGATACATACAATAACAACTATTCATTACTAACAGGTTCAACAAGCAGGTTCTCTCTATATACAGTTATATATTAAACTGCATGTTTTGAAGGCCACCAACATAATACATAAAGGCAACGTATGACACGTATTATACGTTTTTACTGGCTTAATTGTATAGACAGGCTAGTCGGGACATAGCCCAGTGGTAAAACGCTCGCTTGATGCGCAGTCCGGTGGTATTGATTCCAGTCAGTGTACCCATTGGACTATTTCTCGTTTCAGCCAGTGCATCACGACTGGTATATCAAAGGCCGTGGTATGTGTCACACTGTCTGTGGGATGGTACTTATAAATGATCCATTGCGGCTAATGGAAACATGTAGCAGGTTTTCTCTGTAAGACCCTTTGTCAAAATTACCAAATTTTGGACATCCAATAGCCGATGATTAATAAGCTCTAATGGTGTCGTTAAACAAAAAACTTTAACTATAGACAGGCTTGACAGAACATGTAATATATTATACTGATGGAAGGAAATATGGGATCACACCAACACCAACACCAACAGCGAATAGGTAACTGCAACCAAAGTCGAAATTCTGCCATATAGTTTTAGAAAGAAAAACCAGTCGTGGTACACTGGCTGTAACGAGAAATAGCCCAGTGGGCCACCGACGGGGATCGATCCTAGACCGACCGACATCCGGCGAGCGCTACATTCTGCCCCCCTCCCCACCACCACCACCACCATTCTCACATCACTGCCATTCATTACACACAGGCGCTTTACTACAATACTAGAGAATTAAATTTGGTATCTAATACCGTGTTATTTTATTTCTTCTCCAAGTGTATATTTATATCGTTATATTAAACATGCGTGTATTTTATGGAATAGAGATCTGTTTCAAGAAACAGAACGTCAGTGAACTACGATCGTGCGTGGCTTAAACTAATTAGTGGAGGGATGGGGTCGGTAAACGAAACGAATCAAGACATAGCAATATAAGGTGTTTTTCAGTTATATAAAAAAAATACTTTTAAAATAAAATGTAACAAATTACACCCTCCGCTAGATACACGGTCCTGGGAACAAACAGAAGATGGAAATAAAAGAAAACAAGTAAAAAAAAAAAAACCCCCAAGATAATAAAGTATACTTAACGACAAACAGATAAAAACAAAAGAAAAGAAGTAGAACACTAAACAATAAAGTATATATTACGGCAATGTTTTATTTGCAGGCTCTTTCAGCCAAGTATATTCAGTGGAGCAATGAAGTATACCGACTGTTCGAGCGCAGCTGGCATATTGTTCCGGTACCTGCCCGTGTGCATACACTGACAGAGCCACGCCCAGTGGTGGCGCTAGCAGATTACAAGACCGACGAGGTGATTTATTCGCATCTATAACAAATTTATATTTTTTTTAAGTAACCATGTACATGAAAACAAATAAGCAAATTCAATCAAAATTACAGAAATAGTTGCATACGGGGAAACCAGTTTAAAAGCACAGCCGCTCTTCTTTTTCTTTTTTCTTTTTTTTTTTGTTTAGGGGGAGATTGGAGGGAGGTTGTGTGTGTGAATTCTTGAAAATGTATACATCAATCTTTGAACATGTTTGCAGACTGAATTGTTGAAAATCCATACATCCATACACCTTTATAACTGTTTACAGACTGAAGTTTTGAAATTTCATACTTTCGTTCTTTGTGTATATTTACAAACTGAAGTCTAGAAAATGTACACATTCGTCTGGTTTTTGTATATTTACTGATGTGTCTTGAATATGCATACATTCATCTTTTGTATATTTATACTAAATTCTTAAATGCCTATATTTATCATTTGTGTATATTTATAGACTGGAGTCTTGAAAATGCATACAATGATCTTTTGCAAATATTTAGACCGAATTCTTTAAAATGCATACATTTATCGTTTGTGTATATTTACAGGTTCAATTCTTGAAAATGTATAAATTCACCTGTTGTATATATTTACAGATTGAATTCTTGAAAGGCGACAATCTTCTCCTCACTGACAACTCCGATAAACACAAATGGCGAGTAAGTGTTGAAAAACCTCCAGATTATACTCACAATTACAGCGTTATTATTAGAAGGCTTCACAAATTGGACAACTAAATACAATGTAGTTAAAGTAATAACGAGTGTAATGTATCAACAGCCGTATACCGTATCTACTTTTTAGATCTATATGTCTTTTTGGGGGCAAGACTTTGAGGTACATGTATACTGTTTAATCCTAATAACAAATTATATTGGTTGAGAGATTAGCTTACAATTTTTTTTCTTCCTCCAAAAATTAGATATTTTAAATGAAAGTTTGTTATGCACAATGAATATTACCCATGTTTGAAACTCTGTGTCAAAGGAGTAAACATGTGGATCAATAACAGATAGGTGCTCATCACAGCCGTTCGGACCGTGGTAGGTATTATCCTGTCTGGGATGCTGCATATAAAATATCACTTGCTGCTAATCGGCAGCGGGTTTCCCATCTCATTATCTGTGTGGTTCTTAACTATATTTCTGACGCCATATAACCTTAATTAAAATTAGTTGAGTGCGTCGTTAAACAATAATTCTGAGTACTGCTAAACAAATACATGTCCCCATAAATATCCTAGTCCAAGGGCCATAACTCTATCAAACATGAATAAATTTAAATTTTGACAGTTATGATCCTTGAATAAATTCCCATGATCTTGATCTGCCTGTAACTGGTCAAAAATGCGCAAATCCCTACATGAAAATCGAGCTTGATCGGCAGCTCTACATGATAAACATAAACATAAAACTTCAGCTCAATATCTAGAAGCATTGTGGGGGGAAAAGTCCAGAAAGCTATATGTGGAACAGACAGACAAACATACGTACAGGACGGATACAAAACCTTTAGTCCCCTCATGTTGGACCGGTAGGGGACTAATAAAACATCCCTTTCTTCCCCTATACCACTGAAGCAGTTGAACACTTGTATAATATTGTGTATTTAGGCAGGCTTCGAAACTTACGACGCCATTCAGCAGTGGCGCCGCAAAAAAAGTTGTTGCAAAACATCTGCAACGGTATTTTTTATTATTGTAGGGCCAAATAAAGTATTGTAGGGTATTTACTTTGTTACTGTGCATACTAAATTGCCATCGCAGGATTATCTCAATTACGAGGGCTGTCGAGGTGACATAATATGATGAATCTATAGTCCTTCCAACAAGGACCGCCTTTGTTTTTCATTTCATACTATGGCATTTGCTACAAGTTGTTTATTTCTGATCCGATTGTTTTTTAAATTGCACGCAAAAATAGTTTGTTTTGTTTGTTATTTCCAAAACACGTTTATTTTTATTTTTACGTCAAACCGAACTGAATTATTTGCAAAAAAAGCACATTTTTGTATGAGGATTGGACGGATTACATAGCAGGTTTAGTATTAACTGAACACTTAGGCCTATACAATATTGTGTATTTATGTGTAGGTGACCAACATCTTCGGTCTCACGACACACGTCGAGTCTGTGCTGATGTTAATCCCTGCTGTGTCAGAAGACGCCGTCGAAGCTGCTGTCAAGTGAGTATACTAAGGAGATTCATTGCAGATACTAGTACTAATCGGATTCCGTGTATACATATACACGTGTACGCTGAACAATGTGTGTACACAACATTCATATGTAGACATTAACTAGTAAAACCTGTTAAACGGCCACTTAAAGGCAGTCATGTTTCATGTCATGCCATAGGGTTTTACGTGCACATTCAGAACAAACTGTTTTAGCGCATGCCTGTGCTGGGCGCAGGTTTGCAGGCGCGGAACTAGGGCATAATTCTGGGGTGGGGGTGACCCCTCGCTCGAGAGTGTCCCCCAAAAAATCCAGTTTAACAGATGAATACAATTAATTTATTTGCACATATACCATCTTTGTCGAGCACAGGCACCTTTTTCCTTTTTAATTTACTGGGAAAACTGACGTATTTTGGTATTGTACATATAATATTTGTCTTTACTCTGATAACTTTCTAGAATTATATCCGACTAGGGTACCTTAATAATGCGCTGTTTTTTTGTTGTTCTCTTTTCAGATTACTGATAGATTTCTGTTCACTGTGGACTCGCACCGTTAAGGATGTTCGACATCAGTTGATTCAGCTAATACTGACTCTCTTCAGCGACTGGTCTGACGAAGAGGTGACGACCACTTTACGATGACATTCCGTACACATTTCTCATTAGATACCCCGTGCTTAAATATCATTTCAGTGCTGATTCTGGTCTCAACCCTGAATCGTAACACCACGTTTGATTCAAAGTTAACGCCAGTGCTGCTCATAACTGCTAGACTGCCAAGTCTGGCTTAAGCCCCGGTCACACTGTCAAGGATCAGGACGCCGGGTTAGCCACGGATACGATCAGGCAGCATTCGTGACAATCCGTTATGGTCCGTAGCTGTCCGTATTAAATCCCTGATCAATCGTAGTAGTACTTGTATGTCCGTGAAAATTTTGAACATGTCCAAAAATTCATCACGGATCGAACAACAGTAGTGCATCCTTAAGAGTGCGCGAGTGTGTGCGAGTGCGAATAATTTTTACATGCTCATATACCACTAGAGTTTCGAGCATGTCCGTCCCGGGGCCTGTCTCTGAATAGCCAGGGGCTTGTCCCGGGACAGAAAAACATTAAGCGGACAATTTTGAAATTTACATCCAAAAATTAAATAGTGGGCCTTTAAAATTTTGATGCGCATCTCTAATATAATTAATAAAGAAAATTCTACTCATTAAATTTGGTCGCTAGATTAGATCGAGTGGTCAAAAAGAAATTAGATAAGATGGCGGGGGTGGGGGGGGGGGGGGGGGGGGGGTAGAGTTGAAAATGGGAAGAATTTTGAAAATAGCAATTAGTAAAAAAGTTAATGGAATTAAAAAAAAAAAAAGGACAGTCAAAAAATAAATAAGAGAAAGAAGAGAGGACTATTTAATAATATTAAATAAAGAAAGTAATTTCGACAAACTTTTGAACGAAGGTCTAAAAGTTTAAAGTCCGATTTATATGTCCACGTGAGTGGCCTCGTTAAGGCCGTTAGGGTGCACAGCTTGTAGGGACGAGATGGGTTGCATCCCGTCAAGAAAACCCCTAGGTTGACAGTCAATAGACGTTGAAGGTGTAGTGCTGTGCTGAAATACAGATCTTGAGAAGCCGGGTCCGTCTGAACGAGAGGAGAGAATCAGACTAGGGTATAGTCCAGTCGTCATAGGTTGGTATAGTGGTGCGGACGGGCCTGTCTCCGGAGGATACGAGATGGTATCACAATAAAACAAAGTCAAGTCTAGAAAAGAGTAGTAGGGGCCGACCCCGCTTCCTACTTCTTCTTAGAGTGGGGCGGTCAATCTTCCAGTGCTGCTAGGACAGGCTCGGGCATGTAGAGACTAAACGCGAACAACCGTGGCGTTCTGCAGAATGGCCGTCATACAAGTCACAAACAAAACAAGTCAACATATTCAGATGGAGAAATCTGGTGGTGCAGACTGTCGAAACGAGAAGCGTTCCAGCGTTCAATCATTTCCAATGGCCGCATACATCCCAGTAGAAAACTTCACTTCGCTGATAAAAACAACAAAAGTGAAGGATCCCCAAGTCGAGCCGCGAAAGCACGTGCAGTGTGTACAAACACGTCTTACCACGACGAACTCCAGACTGGGAATAGTCCCAAGAAGAACGTAATAATCCGTTCTAATGCTCAAGCCTCGATCACACTGTCAAGGAGGGGCGGGACGTAGCCCTGTGGTACAGCGCTGGCTCGATGCGCGGTCGGTGTGGGATCGATCCCCGTCGATGGGCCCATTGGGCTATTTCTCGTTCCAGCCAGTGCACCACGACTGGTATATCAAAGGTCTGTGGAATGGCGCATATAAAAGATCCCTTGCTGCTAATCGAAAAGAGTAGCCCATGAAGTGGCGACAGCGGGTTTCCTCTCTCAATATCTGTGTTGGCCTTAACCGAATGTTTGACGCCATATAACCGTAAATAAAATGTGTTGAGTGCGTCCTTAAATAAAACATTTCTTTCTTTCACTGTCAAGGATCAGGACGCCGGATTAGCCTCGGATACGATCCGGCATCATTCGTGACAATCCGTTGTGGTTCGTACTAAACTGTACCGATCCTTAGCGATCCGTAACGCTCCCCGTTGTCATCTAACCCCTATCCTTAATAACCCTTGGTTTTTCCGTCGAAAACTGTAGTTAAACCGTGGTACATGCGTAGGGGGACCGCGGATAGACCACTATCCGCGGGGACATCCGCGAGGTTTTGATCCGTCGTGGATCCGGCCAGACGATCCTTGACAGTGTGACCGGGGCTTTATACATTGTACACTAGATCTGTCATTCAGATGACCTATGAGATAAAAATCAATATTACACAGTATGTAAGTTTAATACCAAAATATTCATAGAATGGTATATGATATTAATTCCAACATGAACTCTTTATAATAGCATTTTAAACGTCAACCTGGATACTTTTTGTGCATACGTTCGAACAGTGAGTTATATATAGGATATTACTTTGGTTAATAATATGATGGGTTATACAATTGAAGTAGATTTTAGATCTGTGCCAGCCAGTGTCCCACGATTGGTACACAAAAGGTCGCGGTATATGTAGGGGAGACCGGGTCTAGTTGTTACAATTTTTACATTTAGTGCCATAGTACATAAAGTATAATAATTCCAGAAACCAAATTTTGAGGATAAGTAGGAAAATATCTCTATTTATTAAAACAATCATGAAAAACCTTCAACATATAAACATTAATTAGTGATTGATTCATTAATGAGGTGGTGTCAACTGTATCAAGTTGCCCCATGAACGGGGTAAGTTTTTACCCTGCATCATAAATGGTGGGGCAAATTGTTACAACTATAAAACACAATATAATTAATGAAATCATCCTTTTATTTCACTTTTCATAAAATAATATGAAATAAATGAGTCTCCCGAACGAGGTAAACATAACTTATCTGTAAACTAACAGTGAAACCTCCCTGTAACAACTAGCACCGACACAGACTTTTTTAGTATATGCAAGTGTACGGTAAAAAACAAAACGTGGTCAGTCTTACTTTCTGTACAATCGAAGGCCAATACCAGCACTTCTTATATATCTACAAATGAATGCATTACATCCATAACTGTTATAAAAGAAATAACATTAGCGACAAAATGTCACTTTTAGGGTAAAAAAATAGTTTTTTTTTATCCTACCTCGTCTGCCAAACCAGAACTATTCATAATGGTTAGGGACCGTAAAAAAAGTATATTGAAGCCAGAGAGACTAAGTCACTTAGTCTGGGGGGGAGGGGGTTTACGATTTCAACATCTCCATTTAGTCTTTTTATCACTTTTGGCTTCACTTGCTTTGAACTTGAAAATCATCATACAAACACAACCCAAAAGGCTTCAAAACACTGGCCAAGGTATTTATTGTCGACCTACTGCCCATGCAAACCAGGATATCAAGGTGGCTAGGTATGTATTACAGTCAACTCTCGTTATAACGGCCATGTTGGTACCACACAGGTCTTGCCGTTGTAACGATCGTAAAGAGTTAGCTCTCTTAGTATGACAAGTGGTTTGGCAATCATGTGTAACACTAATAAATAATAAAGTAATGAAACAAACAAAACAAAAAACAAACAAACAATTGTTGTTATACATCTTGAGCGTGTTTAGGATGATTTTCTTTAATAAGAGTCACTTCTCTTTTTTCACTTGTCGAAATTTGCGTGTGGCGTCGTGTCGCGGGTGGGTGTGATATTTTCTCCCAATAAACAGCGCATTCAAACATTTCACGATATATTGTAACTTCTAATTAACAAAAAGAGACTTGACAGGAACAACTCAACTCTGCACCAAGATATTAACAACAATACAAGTTGTTTAAAAAATATCTACCTTGCACATCAAGCGCTGTGCGATCAGCCGTATACTAATCCGGTTGGTGCCAATCGTCTCTGGTCCGCATGCGGCCCGGTTCGGCTCAGTTTGGCAGCATATCAAAATGGGAATAAAAGTTACAGCTTTTTTAGAGCAAGGGTCTTGCAAATTAGCAGTTATACATTTGTTAGAAGATTTGTATGCCGTTATAAAGATCAAGAAATGCATTAAAACAACACGCTTGTTGTCGCAAATTACTGCCGGTACCGGAAAACATTGTTTCACTATGTGCATTCATGAATAAATACTGTTTGTATCTTTTATATTACTACTGTCTTCCTTTGGTCTTTTCCAAACCTTGTTCTGTAACGTCAATTTGGATGAAGCCAAAGTCAACTGCCCATTTAGTCTTTTTGAGGGGGGTGGGGGGTCAGAATCAAGACTAAGTGACTTAGTCTCTCTGG
The DNA here is from genome assembly GCF_016097555.1 of Gigantopelta aegis. NCBI lineage: Eukaryota > Metazoa > Mollusca > Gastropoda > Neomphalida > Peltospiridae > Gigantopelta > Gigantopelta aegis. The sequence goes on along the minus strand of NC_054702.1, from coordinate 96,094,658 downwards.
CTTCAATATACTTTTGTTACGGTCCCTTACTGGACTGTTGTTGTACTAAAGATACGCTTTACATATTACAGAGTCATTCGCCCTCTATTACTGTAAGATGGAGTTAATGACCTTGTAACAACTTGCCCGTGTAACAACTAGATCCGGTCTCCCCTACTGTTTTGTCTATTGGAAAATGTATATAAAAAGATCGCATGCTGGTTTATCGACAGGCCTCGTCCGCTGCCGACCTTGGTCGAGCTGCTTGTGCTCCCTTGCACATGCCAGTGTGGGCGACCCCTTTTCCACCACCTACCCCAAACCCTTTCCTGTCCTGGACCAAGGAATCGACCTGAGTCGACACCTGCGCCCATGACAGGCGTGTGCTACAACAGCTTGTTCTGAATGTGCATGTCAAAAGCTATGACCTGATCTGACCTTATCGGTAACGACGGCGGGTTTCCTCCCTTTCAACCAGATGTTGAAGTAAACATATGTTACATACAAAATAGACGTATTTTAAAATGTGCTCCGGTGTCTTTTCTTTCAATAATATGCATGTTAATAAATATATGTTTGATGTTTCATGTTATAATTTTGCTTTTCTACGATGTCATGTAATGGTGGCCCTAGATGTAAAACTATTCTGTTCTCGTTAGTTCTGTCCAATTGTGTTTGTTTTGTTCTGAGACTCTTCGGATGTCTAAATCTAATGAATCTTTGTTTCAGTTTGACCAACTTCACTACATGAAGGCAAAAGACAAGAACATTCTTCTCCACAATCTTCAAAGTATCGAGTCGATATTCCTGGAGATACTGGGAGACTCGGATTCCTTACACAAACTCCAGGATCACATCTTTCAACTAAGAACCATCATCGAGGAATCACACGATGACGACACAACTGGTCAGCATGGAAACAAAATAGCAACACATAGCCTATATATTGTAGATTTTGTTATGGTAACATTAACCTATAATACAGACCCGTAGGAAGACACCTGTAGTTGGGGGTACAATCTACAGTAGAGGAGTGCAGTCTCTAGTGGGTGGGGTGGACACAGGTTCCTACAGGCCAGTGATAACAGAATACATGTTTATCACTCCTTTTGGCGGTTTCCATTATCATGGGAAAATAAATGGGTTAATGTTAAATAAATACTAATATACTGAGAGAAAGAAAGAAGAAGGAAGGAAATGTTTTATTTAACGACGCACTCAACGCATTTTATTTACGGTTAAATGGCGTCAGACATATGGTTAAGGACCACGCAGATATTGAGAGAGGAAACCCGCTGTCGCCACTTCATGGACTACTCTTTTCGATTAGCAGCAAGGGATCTTTTATATGCACCATCCCACAGACAGGATAGTACATACCACGACCTTTGTTACACCAGTTGTGGAGCACTGGCTGGAACGAGAAATAGCCAAATGGATCCTAGACCGACCGCGCATCAAGTGAACGCTTTACCACTGGGCTACGTCCCGCCCCTGAGAGAAAGAAATGAGGGAACACTTGGTATTGTAGATCACATTCCAGTCACTGTTAGCGTCGTAATGTCTGTATAACGTACAAAGACGTGACGCGGGATTGAATGTCAGTAATATGAGGTTGAATGTCGGAAACACTTCACTTCCTGACACTATGACACTGTGGATGGGGTTTTGGTTGCAATTGCTCCTTCCTGTTAGTGTTGGTGTGATCTCTTATTTCGTCCCATCAGTAAATGTATATGTTTAGTGAATGCAGATTTCCTATTTCATTGATTACAGGCTAGTAAAGGCGAGAACATCAGCCCAAAAATATACATATTTAAATAACAGTTTTTTAAAGGAAAAATCGGGTAAACAGAACAGTAAAACTTCAAGTATCAAACATCTTCTGGCTAATAGTGAGTTAGCACATAATACTGTATACTTTATAAAAGTATTTAATCACTAAGCAACCAATACAATTTTCAAGCAGAAACCTCTATCACGATTTCCACTTATTTTTATTTTGCAGATTCTGTTTTTCTCAAAACAATTGCGATGCAGTTCCAGAGAATGTTGGACATTACTGTAATTTTTCAGGTCAGTTTAAACCCATTGTCAATATCAAATTATAGCAGCTACACGTCTTGTGTGTGACAAAAACGTATACATGTACAATATATTAACCTTGTTCGATTTAAAGAAAGGTTTTCTTTGTTATTTTTTTAATTCTCTCAAATTTCCTACCAGTGAGTTAAATCCTACATTATTTTTGTTAGTAGACAGGTTTTTACTAAATGCCATAAAGAGCCTAAAATCATTAATGGTCATATCATAATAAAATGTATATATATTTCTGCACAAGACAGAGTCCATAGAACGTTTCCATGAAGTTGTGATGGCATACATCATGAATCACAGCTTCGCCTGTAAAGAATTTGGTTTTCGTATTTCTGCTACTCTCCCAACGGTCGTTTTTAACAAATTCGTTATTGCACCTACGAACATCTTTAACATTTTCAATTTAAAATATCATAAAATAGTTGTGTTGATTATTTTTCTTTTTCTTTTAGATGTTTTGGACTCGGTGGTTTGCTTTCACTGAAAGACTACAGAGGTTTCGAGATCCAAGCTTGTTCATGAATGAAATTGTTTACACCTACTTCTCATCGCAGAGATTTAAGAGGTATATATGATATTAAAAAAAAATCATATTAACGTTTATACTAATATAGCTGAAAATCATGAGACCCTGGTGCCTCTAATTCTATAATTTAATTATAACAAATAAAGCGATTCCTATTAATTTACATATGTTCATCACCAAGTTATACCTATTCAATTCTGTGGTTATCCAAATTAGTTTTTCAATGACATAATTTTTATTTCTAATAAATTTTAATTTGGAAGTTTGTCTTTATTATCTTAGTATGGTGGACTAATGCACTGTTTTTAATTGATTAGCTGTATTTAATGTCGAAGATTTCGTGTTTCAATTGTGGCTAATTCTCTGAGATTTCCAAATGTAGGAATAAACTAAGTGGTTCAAGGCATTGGTTCATTAATAAACGTTTATTCTTTAATGTTATATACATGTAAATAAATAAATATTCAAATTTAATTTTTTGTCATGCCTCATTATTCCCTTTATTTTGGATGCAGTCTCCTGTGTAAAATGCAGCAAAGCTCTGAATGATTGTTTCTTTCCGTTTTGTTGTACTTTTTTTTTAATGGCGATGTGGCTTGTATCAAGACAGTTGACGAAATCTGTTAACAATGCATAAATTTATTAAAACTATAACATTTTTGTTGTTGTTGTTGTTGTAGTAATGTTATAGGATAGGGAGGTGAGATTGCATTTTTGATATGAGTTCATGGAAATATTTGTTAGACTCGCTGTATACGTGACAATATATAAACTATTAAAGAGCTTTTAAAATGATTAAATTGTTGGATTCATGGGTTCTTTATGGGTCAAACACACAATTGCACGATACTTGTCATAGTTACTTAGACATCTTGACCCTGATGCTTTCATAAGTATGTATTTTGGTTTTTACTTCAATTTGTAGATTTCTCGACACACATTTGAAAAGTAAACAAACCCTAGCTCTGTCTCCACTTTCACTGCCTTCTACTGAAAATGTTTCACCAGAAGAAATAATCTCCCCGGGAAGTCATGTCGTCATAACAACAGAACACACAGACATAGAAAAAGAAGAACTTCAAACATCCACGCACGAGGAATACTTCCGATATATGCTGAATGCAGCCATAGATCCTCGCGACAACACTAAGATCAGCATCGAAACTGCCAAAGAGAGAGGCATACTGGACGCGGACCTGTCGTGTTACACAAATCCTGTAACCAAGGAAGTATTGTCCATTGCTGAGGCACTTCAGAAGGACCTTCTCGTTGGCAAGCTGGTGGTGCATCGCAAAGAGAAAAAGTCAGAAAAATCGTATGGAATAATCGTGGTGAAATCCTTCGAAGAAACCAGCAAGTACAGCATACAGTTTGTTGTCGATCCTGTCTCTGGGGAAAAAGTGGACGAAGCCGAAGCAAAAAGAAGAAAAATAATTGATGAATGTGGAGTCATGTATACCCTCAAGGATGGCAGTTCCATTTCCGTGAGTTCTGCCATCTCAAAGGGGCTGGTCATTCAAGAGGACAATGAAGACATTGTTCAGGGTCGTTCCAAGGTCATATCCACGACGTATATAGTCACAGGCGTAGTTGACCAAAAAATGCGAACCAAAGTATCGATCGAGGAAGGTTTGAAGCTTGGGATTTTGGATCGGAAAACAAACGAATATGTTCATAATGTTACCGGGAAGCGCTATGGAGTCCAGGAAGCGATAAAACGCGGATTCATCAAGGGCAGACTGTGCAAGGATCCAAGCAAGCTGGATTACGATCCGGAGAACAGCCTGGTCATCAACAAGTTCAAGAGGGCGAAAGCCAACTTGATGAGATCCCTACACGTTATTAACGCGTTCAAGACCCTCAAACACTGAATGGGAATACACTGAAAAATAGTAAAACACTAAAACAGAGTACCTGAATACACGAAGGAGGGATACAAAGACAACTACTAGTAGAGCACCACACAACACCAAACTAAAATAGTTATAACTACAACTTTAGCATGTAATAATCTTGAAGAGTAGTTTAACTGTACCACATAGTGTTTGTAACCAGAGTATATAGTCAGATCTGCTGCAAAATCAAATTTGTAAAAAAATATATACCAAATATAATATATCCTTCTGTTCATATACAGGCGAAATGTGTAGATCCTTTTTCAATAACCTTGTAAACAAGTTTGATTGTACATGTAACCTTAATAGCAACAAAAACATGTCCTTTTCCAACACTAGTAGTCTTGTTGCTCCATGCCTAGCTTAATACGAATTTAAACAATTACGTTGCATAAGTGCATGAGATGGAGGGGGTGGTGCGGGGTGCTGAAGCAAATCTTCGCATTCGGGCAAAAAAAATGGAGACGTTCCGCGAAAATGAGCTGTGCTGAAATCTCTTCAACTTGTATTTCCATCATTCTACGTAGAATATTGGATGTAATCCATGTAAAATGCACAGTGATTCAATTGGAACCCTGTATAGCTGTTTGATTGTAATACTAATATGAATAAACTTGTTATCCAGATTGGTGCACTTGCGTTTAATTCTGTAAAACAAATTAGCTCTGTCACCCACCACCCCCTCCCAAATTGTAGCCTGTAGGTCTATGGGCCTGTAGGATCCATATATCAAGTGTGTTGGGGGGAGGGGGGGGGGCCACTACCCCCTCCTAAATTGTAGCCTGTAGGATCCATATATCAAGTGTGTTGGGTGGAGGGGGGGTGGCCATTAGTGAAATATTTATTTTTGGATGGCATTACACACAATGTCCTATCATATAGAGAACAATATAGTGCCCAATGTTTTGGATGACATTAAATTTTGTCAGCGGTTTTAAAGAGCCAACTTAAACTCATTACATTAAACTGATTAGCAATTAATATAATTATGATAATGATGATACAATTCCAGAAATAGTAATACAATAATTATCAGGAAATTGTTTATTTGCTGGACATTCCAAACCTGGCTTAGTTTGTTACCCATGTAACCAATGTGTCGGATGAATGAAGTGTATAAATTGCATTATCGATCATGATTAGGAATGTGTGCACATTTCATTGCATTGGATCAAAGGTAGCTTAAGTGTCCAAGGTCTCTTAAAGGCACATACCCTAGTTTCAACCTGTGAAAATTAACACTAAGTTTAGTTAATCTACAACACATTTGCATAAAGTTACAATTGAGTGAAACATGAGTCTGTGAATTTGAAATGGTGAAATACCCTCTAAAAATAGACTAAAACTCGACTCCATAATTGTTACTTCTCAGACGCACATGCGTTTTTAAAAATATGAGAAATGCATTTTGTGACATTAAAAACAGCAGGATGACCAAAAACACTTCAAATGTACGGAAATGGATAATATAAACAAAAACATCTGTAAAGTATGATTTCAGTTATCAAAAAACGGCTCCAATACATTGTAGTAAAACATATGCCCTAGTGTTTAAAAACTAAGGTATGTCCCTTTAATCGTGGCCTGTTAAAACAGTCTAACTTCATTTTGCATAGGCACAAGGTTTCTTTGTGTAGCATTGGTACTGATTAACAACATGTAAGTTTAATATGATTCGATTCGAGAATAATGAAACTAAAGGTTTGTGGCATCAGATTTTTGTGGAAAATGTGCATTTTAGACACGGTGGCTGGCAACCATTTGATTGCAAAGTGTTATCTTAAGTCGTGGTACAAACAGGTCACGGCTGGAGGATATTCTAGTTGGATCAATTTAAAGGTAGACAAGAGCATGCAAAGTGATCAATGTAGATCAAGGCCATACCTACATAAAACAAGTGGGTGGGAGTAAAAAGGAATTGGGATATAGTAATATCCAGTTAGACAAAAACAGAACTTTTAAACTGAAAATGGCACACACACACACACACACCCATCCCCCATCCACTAGGTAGGGTCCTGTAATTGTATGAGCTATATAACACTATTATTATTATTATTATTTATCTCCATTCCAACCAGTCCTTGTATAGGTTAGAAGGCATTAAGACGTTTCTTCAGAAATAAGAATGGGCGGAGCCGAGTGGAGCGAAACGTAGACCATTCTTATTTCTGAAGAAACGTCTTAAAGGGACACACCCTAGTTACGGCTAGTTGTTAACCATTACGGCGTTGTTTTTCGCTATTAAACCCATTTTTTCACAAATAAAATTGCACTTTACTTACCGTTTATTATTTAGAATATACATTTCCATTCACCTGAAGTGTTTTTTGGTAATCCTGGATTTTGTAATACCACAAAATGCATTTTTCGTATTTCATAAAATGGCACGGGCCTCTGAGAAAAAACCGTTGAGCAGACAAGGTCTAATCTATTTTAGAGGGGATATTTCCATTTCAATGTCACAGACGTTGGTATACCACGTGACCGTTATCATTTTGGTTCGATTTGTTTTCTCGTGCACGGTTCGCGCAATCAACATCCGATTTGTTGTTGTTCATTTGTGAGATTTTTCTTCACAGTTCGTGAACATTTTCAGTAACAATAAAGTTCAGACAAGCAAGTGTCTCAATACAAAACGTTACAAACCCTTAAAACCAATAATTTTGCTAAGTCTTACAGTATCTGGAGAGGATACAACCAGGACAGAACAGTTGGAACATGTCCAGGAGAGGTGAAAGGAACGCACCCCAAGTCTGTGAAATTTGTCGTGACGTAGGCATTGTTGTGCTTCGAGCGACATCTACCGGTGACATCAGAATACTAACTTTCAAAATTATTTCAAGCAATTGGGACATGGGGATTCCCATGGTATTTATCGATATAAAACCTGCTTTTTCACTCCATTTTATAAAAACGTGATCTAAGCGTGTTACAGGTTTGTAGATTAACCAAATTATAATTTATTTTCGCTGGATGGAACTAGGGTGTGCGGCTTTAATGCCTTCTTATCTAAACGGCATTTCATTGGTTCATTCTCTCAAATGGGCGGAGCATACAGCACTATGAATTAAGAAACTTTTCTGAAATTCATGATTAAGACAGAAAAAGTCTGTGATTTGCCGAAACTGGTGGAAAACGTTCGGTTGCCGTCTAAATAAGGAATAAGAAATGTGTGAAAGATACACATCCAAATGTGCAATAAGTGAGACATGTTTTCTAAACAGTGCCTCCAGTTACATCATTTCACCAATTTCAAAAGCCCAATAACATCCTTGTCGAAGGAGTTGTGGTAATCACAAAAAAACAAGAAATGTTATTAACCAAATAATTTTTAATGTCATGTATATAAAATAACATTTTTCAAACTTTAATTCAGAATGTCCTAAGTTAAACTATGGTTAGTAGTCAAAAAACATTTTACAACTTTTTCTTTAAAATTTGATAGCCACCCACTCTTACTTAAGTGGTAACTGCATTGAAGGTCTCTCCGGAAACACAACATTGGGTAATTATCATGTCCCCCAAATGAATGCATTTATGATGCTGACACACAAGACCTTCAGGTATTCCAGCCTAGAGAGCAATTTTATTTGTTGACATAATTTTATACATCAATTTTATATTCATGTTTATAATGTACTGCTGGGAAGAAATTAGGGATCACACTAATACATGTAGCAACAGTAATTAGTGACTGCAACCAAAACCCTCAATCCATTGCCAGAAGTCAACTCTTACTAGCAGCAATTCAACACTATTGACATTCAATTCCACATTACAATTTGACATTACTACGCTAGTAGTAAATTAAATTTAGTGTACAATTCCACGAGTTCCCTTATTTCATTCATCCCAGCAGTTATCACTGGCAACATTAAACTCATTCAGCTTGTAAATGATAAGACTGATGAGGACAAGAGCCCCTGGCACACATTGCCACTTGGTCTTGTATTCTCAACATGGATCCCCCAACTTCAGGAAGAATTTACCAAAAATATCCCCTCCTCTCTTTCCAAATTTCTTGGATCCACCACAAGCTTTGTGATATCTTGCACTGTCAGTAATTTTCAGCCTTTGTGATATCTTGCACTGTCAAACAGTGATCTTCAGCCTTTGTGGTATCTTGCACTGTCAAACAGTGATCTTCAGCTTTTGTTGTATCTTGCACTATCAACCAGTGATTTTCAGGATCATTGTGATGGCAGCACTGCTAATCCAGTACAGTCCATTAAACTGTGATTTTTAGCATTTTAACATTAACAATCATCCACAGAATGTTTCCTTGCAGTTTCAGTCCTCCATAGCCGGTATAAGCTTTGAATGTCAACCTTGGACAGTCGTTTTAACAGTAATAGACTGAAAAATAAAATAGGATAAGACATTTACTGAGATATTGATTTCCTGTTTTTGACTACCATTTTTGTATCATAACGCTACTCTGAATGCTGTTAACAGTTATTACTGAAGGTTGTTCATTTGTATTCTCAAAATTATGTTTTAATTAGAGCTGTAATACGGGAGGTCGCGATACGATACTTTAATCAAAATTTAAGACATGACACAAGCTGTATTACAGAAAAGTTTTATTGTCACCTGACAATAAAATGAAATTACATTTTAATTGCTCTACTATGCATGTTCGTACTGCTTAACATTTTTTACCAAAAATTATTAAAACATGAATGTATGAAGATATCCTGAATCGATGTATCATATCATGGCCCTCGTATCGAGATGTGATATAGTATCGCCGTATCGTTACAGCATCTAGTTTCAAGGTTATACAATCAAGCAATTTTATCAATACTTCAATAGAAGTAAGGAAATGTTTTATTTAACAACGCACTCAACACATTTTATTTACGGTTATATGGCGTTGGACATATGGTTAAGAACCACACAGATATTGAGAGAGGAAACCTGCTGTCGCCACTTCTTGGGCTATTCTTTTTAATTAGCAGCAAGGGATCTTTTATATGCACCATCCCACAGACAGGATATTACATACCACAGCCTTTGTTACACTTGTTGTGGAGCACTGGCTGGAACGAGAAATAGCCCAATGGGCAGGAATCGATCGCCATCTGGTGAGGACTGTACCACTGACCTGCGTCCCGCCCCGTTACGGCAATAGAAATGAATGCTAGTCATTCTAATATAATTCTTGATTCTAAAAATACACTTCATTTGAAATTGGTTTTTTAAATTTTATAATGAATTTTATTTTAAAAAATGTATTATAAGGAGACAACAGACAGTGACCAACCTAAGATTAAGAAAATATGTAAAGCAAAGTTTTGTTACATTGAGTATTCTGTATCCAAGACCGGAATGATTAAACTTAGCCTCTTTGTGTCATTGTAGTTTTACTATAATAACTATTCTATTTCAGTTCTCATTCATATGCCAGTGACTGTGCACTGTTCTGTTCTTAATATTCATAATTTACTTTCTGAATATTACAATCATTGTATTTGTTAAACTAATGTTATGAGAAGAGCTACAATAACACAAAATATACATATATCACAGGCCTAAACCTCATCTGTTCTTATATTATTAATACAATTAATGTGCAATCTGTTTTTGTTATTACCTTGCCACAGAATGGACACTCTCCAAATATCATATTGAAACTTTGTCGACTGGATGGAAGTACTCTTAACCACTGAAATAGTAAAGTTATTTATTACAAATATATAGATACATTTATAATTTGAGCTGAATTTTATTAAAACATATCAATGTTAAAATATTTATAATCACAGTATATGTGTAAGCATATAATAAATAAAGGAAAATGAAACACCTCGGGATATTTTGAGCTCCGACTATTTTGGTGTCTTACATCATTATGGTTACTGGCTACTATTATCAACAAGCAATACATGTTCCCTACAGAGCCCAACAAATGTTCGTATCTCCTAAGTTCAAGGGCCATAACAATGTAAAAAATGGGTTAATTTCCATAAAAGTTAGCCTTAATCTGTAACAGTATATGATAAAATTTCATCTAAAAATTTTCAGGCATTGAAAAACAAAAAAGAGCTTGAAAAATGTTCAAGGGCCATAACTGTGAAAAATGGGTAAACATTTGTAACAGAACATAATAAAGCTATACACAAAATAGCTCAATATCTTAAGGCATTCAAAAAAAAAATTGATTCCCCCCCCCCCCCCGTATCTCCTAAATTCAAGAGTTATAACACTGTTAAATATGGGTAAATAGTCATGAAAGTCAAAAATGATCTGTAATAGTACATGATTAAGCTATGTACATAAAATTTCAGCTGAATATATATATTTTTTTTTTTATCCCCTGAATCATAGGTGATGTCTGGGTTTCAATATCTTGAGGCATCGCAAAAAAGAAAGTTCAGAATTTTTTTTGTTTTTTTGTTGTTTTTTGTTTCAATTTCTCCTCATTCCCAGTCTGGAGTTCATCGCGGTAAGACGCGTTTGTGCACACTGCACGTGCTTTCGCGGCTTGACTTGGGGATCCTTCACTTTTGTTATTTTTGTCAACGAAGTGAAGTTTTCTACTGGGATGTATGCGGCCATTGGAACTGATTGAACGCTGGAAAGCTTCTTGTTTCGACAGTCTGCACCACCAGGTTGGATTCTTTTTTTAGCGAGATTCCTTGCCTCCACGTCATTTCTCCGTCTGACTGTGTTGACTTGTTTTGTTTGTGACTTGTATGACGCCATTCTGCAGAACGCCACGGTTGTTCGCGTTTAGTCTCTACATGTCCGAGCCTGTCCTAGCAGCACTGGAAGATTGACCGCCCCACTCTAAGAAGAAATAGGAAGCAGGGTCGGCCCCTACTACTCTTTTCTAGACTTTACTTTGTTTTATTGTGATATTGTGTCCTCCGGAGTCGGGCCCGTCCGCACCACTATACCAACCCATGACAACTGGACTATACCCTAGTCTGATTCTCTCTCTCGTTCAGACAGATCCGGCTGCTCAAGATCTGTATTTCAGCACAGCACTACACCTTCAACGTCTATTGACTGTTAATCTAAGAGTTTTCTTGACGGGATGCAACCCATCTCGTCCCAACAAGCTGTGCACCCTAACAGCCTTAACGAGGCCACTCACGTGGACATATAGATCGGACTTTAAACTTTTAGACCTTCGTTCAAAAATTGATGTCGAAATTACTTTCTTTTTTTAATATTATTAAATAGTCCGATCCTCTCTTCTTTCTCTTATTTATTTTTGGACTGTCCTTCTAAAATGCTCCAAATTATATAAATATTCGACCAAGCAGTCAATTCTTTTTACTAATTGCTATTATCAAAATTCTGCCCATTTTCAACTCTACCACCCCCCCCCCCCCCCCCCCCAACTCCATCCCGAGTCAGGCCACCGATCTTATCTAATTTCTTTTTGACCACCCGATCTAATCTAGCGACCAAATTTAATGAGTAGAATTTTCTTTATTATTTATATTAATTAGAGATGCGCATCAAAATTTTAAAGGCCGACTATTTAATTTTTGGATGTAAATTTCAAAATTGTCTGCTTAATTGTTTTGTCCCGGGACAAGCCCCTGGCTATTCAGAGACAGGCCCCGGGACGGACATGCTCGAAACTCTAGTGGTATATGAGCATGTAAAAATTATTCGCACTCGCACTCTTCTGATCATTAAGGATGCACTACGGTTGTTCGATCCGTGATGAATTTTTGGACTCTAGTGGTATATGAGCATGTAAAAATTATTCGCACTCATTTCTCCTAAGTTCAAGGGCCATAACTCTATCAAAAATGGGTAAATCGCCATGAAAGTCAAACTTGATGAGTAATTTAACCGTAATACGTTCTACTATTCTGTACTACACTGATATTCTAAATATATTTTAAACAAATTAATTTGCAAATAATATTATAGTATTTTTCAAGTGCTCAAAAATCAGAAAAAATAAACCATTTTGAAAGAAAGAAAGGTTTTATTTAACGACGCATTCAACACATTTTATTTATGGTTATATGGCGTCAGATATATGGTTAAGGACCACACAGATTTTGAGAGGAAACCCGCTGTCGCCACTATAAGGGGGATCTTTTATTTGCGCTTCCCACAGGCAGGATAGCACAAACCATGGCCTTTGTTGAACCAGTTATGGATCACTGGTCGGTGCAAGTGGTTTACACCTACCCATTGAGCCTTGCGAAGCACTCACTCAGGGTTTGGAGTCGGTATCTGGATTAAAAATCCCATGCCTCGACTGGGATCCGAACCCATTACCTACCAGCCTGTAGACCGATGGCATAACCACGACACCACCAAGGCCGGTCTCATTTTGAAAGAGTTTGCAACTCTAAATCATGGTGTTTACCATGAATTTAAGTTTGAGTACCCGACTCACTAAGAGAACGCTGTGTTCTGTGACACTGACCTCATACAGACAACTCCTGTGGAATGGCTGGCCACACCGGGAATCATCACAAACCTTGTCAGGAATTTCACGTTCAAGTCTGTATGCATAGCAGATACCACACTCCATGCTGAATTCCTATAGTGTAAGATAGAAACATAGTGTTAAACACTACCATGAGATTAAACAGTCTACTATAACAAACTTATAAAGAAAGCTAATTTTTCTACTACTAAATTAAAAATCACATTGAAATACCTGAATATGTGTGCTGGCTCCGTGTTCATAAACATCAAAACAAATTATATTTTTATCTAAATCAGGGCTTCTAGATTTATTTATTTTTTAATCCACTAGCCATGGGATCAATGATTTAAAACATTTATTAGCCACAATTACAAATTCACTAGCCCTGCTTTATTTTAAGTTACTACAATTTTACTAAAGAATAGTAAAAATCAGTTATGTCACCTAAAGAGGGAGATCGAGCTTAAAAACACTAACATTGGGGATATTCATATTTACAAAAAGACTTAACTGCAACATTTGATAAAAAATGTCTTCACTAGCCATCGGGCATGGCAATAGTAGTTATTTAAAACACTGAATATCACTAGCCATTTGATAAAAAATTTCTTCACTAGCCATCGGGCATGGCAATAGTACCCCCCGTAATTATTTAAAACACTGAATATCACTAGCCATTTGATAAAAAAATTCTTCACTAGCCATCGGGCATGGCAATAGTTATTTAAAACACTGAATATCATTAGCCATGGGAGTGGGCTACCACAATCTAGAAGTCCTGTCTAAATATAGATAAGAGTCATGTTTATTAAAGAACCTTTAAGACTGTGAAGCCAGGTGTGTGTGTATATTCACTGAATATAGATGAATATGATTGTATCCTAACTGTATCCTACATATATTCCAATATGTAAATTTGTTTTTAACAAGATTTATGCAGAATTACTGTAAATCAGGAAATGTTAGTGAGCATAAAATATTAGCGAATTTAGCAAATATTTCATGAGGCTAAATTTAAAGAGACATACAACAGACTGTTCCAAAAAATGTTTGTGTGATTGTTTTGTCTGTGATTAACTGAAGGCTCAACAATGGTTACATGCTATTGATTAAACTAAAAGGATAGCAAACAACACTAGTTAGTTAACATGCACATTACTGCAATTGTCTACTAAATTCAAGATGTCTGTAAGCTGCATAATGTCAAAATTTGTAAAAAAAAATATTTCAGCTGATCCTACAACTTCAGCTTATTTGTTTTTTAGTTTCTGATATGATGACCTCGTTAAAGTTTTATGTCGCTAATATGTCACTAATTTGGATTTTGCTAAATTTTAAGAAAGCTAATATTTTATGATTTACAGTAACTATCTTGCCTACCATAAGCTGATCGATTTATAAAAATTGCTGACTCACTTTTTTTCAAATTTAAAAAAACAAAACAAAACAAAAAAACATATTTGCATGAGCTGTAATTTCAGGCTTAATCTAATTCTTTAAAAAAAATTAATGAAATAAAAATACAATAATTTTTTCAGTTTTTTAAAATGCATTAAACCTGAACCTCGACAGTTACACCTATGAGCAAAGTTTCATTAATATAGGACTTACAATCTGTGATAAAGAATCTGTCTCGGATCAGGCTTCTGGCTATCCAGAGACGGGATCCGGGACAGATATAGTGGTATAGGAGCATGTTAAAATATATCACACTCGGATAAAAAAGCTAATTATGAAACTTAAATGTAAAGCTAAATACCACTGCTGATATCATCAGAGAAATAACACCAGTATCTCACCTTCCGATTTCTTCACAGTACAAAAAAAAAACACCCCCAAAAACCCCTTCTATTATAAACATACATTGATACTCATTTTCAGTGATGATCTCAATTTCTATATGTAAACCTTTCCACTCCCAATTTCAAAATTCTCATTCTCAGTGACAGGTTTACAAAAAGGGAAATCTATGAGATTATACATCACCTCTTTCTTAGAGTTAGACGGAGATGGAAAACTCCTATCGAGCAGCTTCTCCAGATTACTCAACAATGATGACTCCACATCCCTGATAACAGCAATAATACTCAGTACAAACATTTTATTGATATCAACGATATTTTTTTAAACATCCAAATATATTACATTTAATAATAATAAAAACAAGAACATTATTATTTCAAATATCAGCCAAAAACCATTCCACTGATTGGCCAGAATTGGTCATATATGTTAATGATGGACTCATAATCAAGCTTAGTTTAAAATGGACTGCATTGGTGTTTTGCATCACAAAATCAATGATATAATGTTGGTATTCACTCAGAAATAATTGTAAACTTAGTTTATCATGTTTCTTTGTTAAAATTAGTGGCAAAAGGACAGAACATATTGTATTAAAAGAAATGCAAATTAAAAAAAAATCTCCCATCTGCCATATTTAAGAATGTGACTAGTCATATTTAAATTCTTTAAATAATATTTAAATTAAAGCACATCATCACATACCATAGGTGCAGGTTGCTGTTCAGCTTTTCTCTTAATGGATTTACCACTACAAAATGAAAAGTAAGAAGTAAATACTAGTTTCTGACTCAGATGTGTCTTAAGATTTGTAATCTGGTTAAAATGAAAGGGAAAGAATATTTGTTTGTATAATGATTTCATCAGCTATTACATGGTAAATAACATAAATAACATAACAAGAGTAGCTTATATCACAATTTTACATGGTAAATAAGGTAAACAACATAACAAGAGTGGCTTATATCACAATTTTACATGGTAAATAAGGTAAACAACATAACAAGAGTACCGTATATCACAATTTTACATGGTAAATAAGGTAAACAACATAATAAAGAGTAGCTTATATCACAATTTTACATGTCAAATAAGGTAATTATAACATAATAAGAGTACCATATATCACAATTTTACATGTCAAATAAGGTAACTGAAACATAATAAGATTACCTTATCACAATTAGCCAATTTTCATGTTTGTAAATACCATCATGGGATGAAGGGGTGGCCAATACACGGAAAGGACAGGAAATGGTTTTTTAACGACACACTCAACACATTTTATTTATGGTTATATGGTGTCGGACATATGGTTAAGGACCATTGAGAGAGGAAACCCACTGTCACCACTTCATGGGCTACTCTTTTTGATTAACAGCAAGGGATCTTTTATATGCACCATCCCACAGACAGTCGTGGTGCACTGGCTGGAACGAGAAATAGCCCAATGGGCCCACCTACGGGGATCGATCCTTGAGCGGCCGTGCATCAAGTGAGCGCTTTACCGCTGGGCTACGTTCCATTCCTGCCAATACATGGAGTCAGCAAAACATTTCTAACAATACAATATGTATGTAAGGAAATGCAAAACTGCTGAATATCTTATTGTTACAGGCTAACACAAAGTCAACTAATACACAGTGATATACGGTATGACAGAAACATTATCTAGTTTTTCAAATACCAAGGTGTTATTTACATGGATTTTGAGAGTAGTGCTAAGACAATATACATGTATGTCCGATACGGGGGCAAACACATATTCATATCTCCTAAGTTCATGGGCCATAACTCTGTCAAAAATGGGTAAATCACCAAGAAAGTCAAACTTTCTTTATAAGTTACTGTACATGATAAGGCTATACACAAAATGTCAGTTCAATATCTTGAGGCATTGCAAAGAAAAAAGTCTAGACATCTACAAGTGGGACAGACATACAGACAGACAGACAGACAGACAAAAGGACGATGATGAACACTATGGTTCCCTCCGCTTGGACCAGAAGGGGACTAATAAGTGGAAGAATCAAATATTTTTCAGCAAATCGGACATTACAACCCAAATGGAAACAAATACATGTTGTTTTCGAGTACCCGAGACCGTGTTGTTCAAGAGGAGCTATTACTTTGATCCCCCATCACTCCCCTGAGACTTGGTCAACCAAGTCATTTTTAATTCCCTTAGCATGTGAACTTAAAAATAACAAAAGTTCAACAAAAGGATTAAATATGCTCAATATGGCAATATATCTTAAATGTCTCCCCATAATTTAAGTTAAGTGAGCAATTAACCACTCCCCATAATAGTTTTTTCACCTCAAGGTCTGGTATCCACAAATGATTCTTTAACAGTTTGCTTTAGTTTTGTCATGGCCATCAGGTCAGGTTATAGGGTTTAACGTGCACATTCAGAACAAGCTGTTTCAGCACACGCCTCATGGCCATGTAGATGTCATTCATTTATAGCTTGACGGAATCTAAATTCAGTCAGTAGCAGTGGTTGATCATATAAATCTGTACAGAGTTACTTACCTTGATCCGCGCCAAGAAATCTACATTCTGGGAGCATGCGAGGATGATGTGGATCAACAACTATTTGTAGAGATGCATTTGAATCTGTATAATAAAGCAAACATTACTGTCAATTGCCCAATTAGATCACTGCTAATTTTTATATAAAGTTGTTACAATGTTTAGTCTTTGGCTAATAAAGTATTCACTCAATTAACCATGTTTTAATAAAGTTCAAGGAAATACCTACTCCACATATCTGAAAATTGGGTAAACCAAAAATCATTCCAGTGTGAACCCCAAAAATATGTAATTTATAAATAAGGGAGTATGAGTAAGATGTAATATTAATTTTAAACTGGGATTTCTGTATTATATTATAACCCAGCGTACTTCTATGTTTCACAAGATTAAGAACACTGGTGATATTCCTCCAGGACGCCCTATTTGCAGCCAAGTGACAGCCCCTACTAAGAGAGACTCACTGTGGCTGGACTGGAAACTAAAAGGTGTAGTAGACAAATACTGCACAGAGTTAGTGAAGGACACTACTCATTTCTTGCAAAAAATTGACATATTAAATAAAACTAAGATTTCAGATAGCAACGGCTACCTTCTTGCACTAGATGTAAGTCTCTATCCAAATATTGACATAGATGAAGGACTTGTTGCTCTAGAAACAGCCATTGTAGAAACAGGACTGCTACAAGGAGACAACACTGCAGCTGTCATTAAGATAGCTGATTTTGTACTTCACAACAATGAATTTCTTTTTAAGGATGTCCTTATATCGGGTACAGCCATGGGTACGCCCTTTGCGGTTACCTATGCTAACATATATATGTACTACTGGATGCACAAGTACTGGGAAAACACTCCCAACAGACCTGACATTAAATACAGGTTCATTGATGACATCTGGGCTTGGTCCACTGCCTCAGAACCAGATATTCTAGAGTTTGTTAATAAACTTAATGAACAACACCCCAAAATAAAATTCACATTTGATTTGAGTAAAAAATCAGTGACAGCTTCTCACAAATACCTCCCCCTACTAGCTCTCACCCACGACATGTGTTTAACTTTATTGCTTACAGTGGTGCTATCAGAATTCGCCGTATATGCAGTAAACCTGAATGGGAAAGACAATACCTTCTAGAGTTCACTGAATACTTGTTAAATTGTGGATATAAAAAGAAAACAGTTGTGGCTATGTTAAAAAAAAGCACAGAACCGCCCTAGAGCTGAATTATTAAAGTACACATACAAATCCCAGTCGACCAAAAACATTGTAGCTTGGGTAACTACCTATGATCCCAGGCAACCAAACCTCTGTCAATTTTCCAAAGACACAAACATTCTTCATACTAGTGAAAGGATGGCTAAAACGTTAGTGGCCACACCCATCACCATTGCTGAACGTAAAAATGCCACCTTAGCTAACATTTTAAAATGTAACCAACTGCGTTGGATAAAAAACCCGTGTGGGCATTCTAAGTGTAAAACTTGTGTTGCTATGCTCACCACAGACTCGATCACCAGTAAAACTAATAAAACTTTTAAAATAAAAATCACCCTCAACTGTGCTTCATCTTATGTCATATACTGCCTTACTTGCAAACTTTGCCAAATACAATATGTTTGACAGACTAGTCAAACATTTAGTAAACGAATTTCTGGTCACAGACATAACATCAAATATAATAAAAAAGATAAAGCTCCCCATGTGGCCCCTCACTTCAATTTACAACACCATGATTACAGTTGTGTTCTTTTACAGCAAGTTAACAGAGACCAAGCTAAGTTAGATCTTGCAGAATCCATTTGGATACATAAACTGAGAATACGGTTCACCCCAGTGGCCTCAATGAGTACAGCCCTACTGGCTTTACGTCATGTCATGTCACAGGGTTTTACGTGCACATTCAGAACAAACTGTTGTAGCGCACGCCTGTCGTGGGCACAAGAGCCTGCCAAGGCCGGCGCCTCCGTCCATGACAGGAAAGGTGGGGGGAGGGGAGAGGAGGGACCGCCTGCACTGGCAGGTGCAAGGGAGCAACAGCAGCCCGATCAAATCGGTAGCAGGCGGGTGGGGGTGGTGGTAGTGCTATGGAATTTTGAATGGAGCAGTTAATGCCAAAGAGAAAAGGGTGCGCAATTTTGATTGAGGAAATTTGGCGCAATTTTGAATGGTCGGTCGAAAGGTAAATGGCTGAGCTAATATAGGTTTTGGTATTAGTGAATCGAGAGTAGCTCGTTAATTATAGCTTAGCTTAGTAACTTGTTTAACGTGTCCATATACCATTAGGGTTTCGAACACGCCTATCCCGAGTCCGGCCTCTGATAGGATGGGGTCTGACTCTGGACAGGGATAACCTAACAAATAGGGGAAATTTTGAAAATTAATGCCAAAAGTATAAAAAGGGGAAAATTGGGATTAAAAAGGTTTGGCTGCACCCTTAAAGAAAAATATCAACATTCCTAACCTATATAAATTATTAATATAATATATTTTTGGCGCAATTTAGATGGGCTGGTCTAATATTAATAATAATTCTTAAACAATATTCATTAAGCCCATGGGAGGTTAAGAGGAAAGGGGCTGCCAGTCATATTTTAAACATTGGTGTGACCAAGTGAGGGTCGGGAGGGAGGGGAGGCCGGCCCTACACAAAACCTAAGGCCGAACCGCCTACGCATATAGTTAATTATAGACCTCTACGATGCTGTGGTGTTTTCCTAGGTTGCTACTGGCTTTAACAACTAAGACTTTTTATACTCCTTTGTTCTTTAATTTTATTGTTATGCTATTGGTCAGCTCCTGCTTTGTTACCTAGCCTTGTGTTTTTAACTTCCAAGCTGACATTTTCTATTTTATACCTTACTGGTCATATGCCCAGCACTTTGTTTATTCTTCAAAGGAAGTTGGTTTTTAGACTAACGAAACATCGAATATTTTAAATATTTTTATGTAATTTAAAATTTTAAGGTGGTTTCAGTGGAAACATATATTTTTATATGTACTTTTTTGTATTATATTATCCAAGTCAATAGTCAATTCATCATAATATTTTTTTCATTTGAGAATAACCTACTATCATGTCTGGCTAATTAAACATGCTGTTTTACAAATTAGCATTTTGATAGATTAATTCGTTATCACCTTTGTTTTGATAATTAACACTGATCAATATGCATGCGAAAAGTCATAAACTAATTACAGGTACAGATACTAACAAACATTTGTATTCAGATACATATGCAAAGTAACTTTAAAGTTTTATAAGCATGAACCCGGTAATGTTAATGTTGATATATTGACTGTATAGTTATTTAAATGTGAACAGCAATATGGAGTTTCTATCTATAATGCACACATCATACCTAGTGCAATTCTGCGGTGGACAGCTGCACAGTTTGGTTGCTCTGGCTCCAACACCCACGTGTTTTTATCAATCTCGTCCATGTTATCCCAAAAGTCCAGGTATTTGGAGATCACTTCCTGGAACTGGTCAACAACATGTCGTAACGTGCTCTGCAAAAAGTTAAAGTTTATTTTAACAACACCACTAGAGCACATTGATTTAATAATCATCGGCTATTGGATGTCAAATATTTGGTAATTTTGACATATAGTTTTACATAGAAAACCCGCTATATTTTTCCATTAGTAGCAAGGGCTCTTTTATATGCACCATCCCAAAGACAGGATAGCACATACCATGGCCTTTTATATGCCAGTTGTGGTTCACAACAACAACAAAACAGTAAGTTGCACATGTATGCAGTTTAAAAAACATCTAGATTTTAGGTGCTTAGAAATAGACATAAAATTATACAAATGCATCCAATCTGATCGCCATAAAGTATTGTTAAAGTTTTTTTGTTTTGTTTTACGATACCACTAGAGCATATTGATAATTAATCATCAGCTATTGGTTGTCATTTGGTAATTCTGACACATAATCATCAGAGGAAACACACTACAATTTGTTTAATTTATCCTGCAACTACTGTTTCTATTGGCCGATTATGATGACTGATTAAAGCAAATTAAGTCATAAACATATACTAGCAGATTATGACTTTTGACATCACGCATGTGCATAGATACATTACAAAATTGTTTATTTTACCTCTAGATCACTGTACAATGTACGTAACATAATGAAAAATAATAGTTTTTCTCCTTAATTTGGATGGATAAAAATAAGGACTAGTTAATGATGTTGGATATCGGCTTTATCCTGTAACGGTAAGAATGGGGAATTCCGCGAGGCTTGTTATTCTCTATATACGCACTTTTTCAAACAGGACAGCACATACCACAGCCTTTGATATACTGATTGTGTCGCACTTGTTTGGTTAGGGACAAAAAAACAAACAATCAGAGAATGGATCCACCAAGGTGATTCAATTGTATGACTCAAGCACAGCTGTAACAGGGAGTAAATATTTGTAATTAGTTTATTTTAATATTTACTGTATATGTATTTTATTTCAGTTTTCTAGGTTATGATATTCTGTTGACAATATCGTATTTCATTTGGACTACGCCCTAGCTTGTTATTAGCAATAGCCAATGATATGGTTTTATTTTATCATGTGATGGTTCATATAACGTCCGTGCAACATTCACATACACAAACAACACCATAAGATTTTGATTAAGAAGGGTCTGTTGGTCTTTTTCCGATTCATCGCCACTGAACACAGAACAGGTTTGAGTAATATGCATGTACTGGTGGTTTTAATTTGGCACATTATTATAAATTGTATAAATATATCTGGTAAACTGTAACTAATAATGATTAAATGAACATGTATTAAAGTAATTTAGAAGTAGTAATGAGTAAAAGGTATTTAATTAAAACAAGTTATTTTAATCATAGTTAAATATAACATCTCATTTTAATTACAACTAAAGTAAAGTATTATTCTGTATTGGTACAATAGCTTATAAGTGTTATTTATTAAAAGGTTTTGAGGTGAATTCTTTTATCTCTGTGAGACTCATCGACCACAGCGAAGGTGTGTAGTTGTTTTATTGTTTAAATCATGTGCGGTGCGTGTGATGCATGAGTGTAATGGCCTGCACTCGTGTCACTTGCAGCGATTTCTATTATATTGTCTGTTTTGGAAATATGTATTTATCATGCATATTATTTTGTGGATGATTGAAAATGCATTATATTTCTACATGTCTTAACTTATTATTTATAGTTTTGATTATATTTTTATATGCTTTTAAATTGAAGTACAATAAAAATGTGAATGTATTAATGAACGAATATAAGTATAAATAACATAATGTTGTAAATGTGATATTCGTCATTACTAATGTATTATTTTTATTATTTTGTCGAGTAATATGTATAGTTTTTCTATAACGTCTGGTTCCGCCTGGGAATAAATTCTTGAACCTTGACCCCACCTTGTTTTCTTTCCAAAGACAACGAGTGTGTTACACAGCTTTGTGTCTTTTGTTCTGTTCAGGACATTGAACATATGGTTTAAGCACCACACAGATATAGAGAGAGGAAACCTGCTTTCGCCACTTCATGGGCTACTCTTTTTGATTAGCAGGGATCTTTTATATGCACCATCCCACAGACAGGATAACACATACCACGGCCTTTGATATACCAGTCATGGTGCACTGGCTGGAATGAAAAATAGCCCAATGGGCCCACCAATTGGGATCGATCCCAGACAGACCGCGCATCAAGCGAGCGCTGTACCACTGGCTACATCCCGCCCCATTCTGTTCTGGAGACAAGTCCCTGGATATCACTACATAACTTTGTGTACTGCTTCAATTCATTTAAGATTAACATTAAACAATATAAATCCAGTTTACATAATTTAGTTCAACAAAATACTAATTGTCTAATAATTGAAGGTTCTTACAATATGAGTAACCCATTTTGTTCAGAATAGAAATTATGTATTTAGACGTCCATGCTGTTTATTTCTAAAAACATAAGAATGTCTCCAAAACAAAGAATAAATCTTTACCTTTGAATTCCAATGAAAATCAAATTTGTTAGGCAGGTTGGTGGAAATCACAGGGGCATCAGCTGGATGCTAGAAATATTAATTAAAGTAAATTAATTTAATCATATTAATATGTATTTTACAAAACTAGCTGAAGACATTTCAAAACAAAACAAGAATTCTGTTGAATTAAGTGAATTGCGTAACAGGGGCAGCACAGTGTAAAAAAAATAGTGGTACAGCTCGAGGTTGCCAGACTCTCTTTTCAAATTACCTGTGAAGGACATTGTCACAGATACAACAAATATAACTCAGAAAGAAAGAAAAAAGTCTGTGTCGCCCCTGCACAATATTAAATATTCCAATGTTCTGTGATGAACATCCACAGGTGCAACTATAAACCAAGTTTAACTGAATTAGGACATATAGTTTGTGAGAAACTGATCTAAAGGCAAAACTCTTAACATTAAACTTTAAAGCAAAAGTTGATGCTGCCGCTGCCATCAGAAAAGTAATACATCTATGTCTGACCTTCTTACTGTGTAAAGGAGAGGAAGGAAGGAAATGTTTTATTTAACGACGCACTCAACACATTTTAATTACGGTTATATGGCGTCAGGTATATGGTTATGGACCACACAGATATTGAGAGAGGAAACCCGCTGTCGCCACTTCATGGGCTACTCTTTTTGATTAGCAGCAATGGATCTTTTATATGAACCATCCCACAGACAGGATAGTACATACCATGGCTTTTGTTACACCAGTTGTGGATCACTGGCTGTAACGAGAAATAGCCCAATGGGTCCACCGATGGGGATCGATCCTAGACCGACCACACATTAAGTAAACACTTTACCACTGGGCTACATCCCACCCCTTGCAAAGGATAGAGAGAAATACTTCACAGCATTTAAAGATATACTACATTCATATACCAAGTCAGTGGCAGATCCAGAAATCCATTTTGGGGGGGGGGGGAGGGGGGCAATGACATGAGGTGGAATGCCAATGGAACTTTGGGAGAGGTTTGGAGGGGATCATAAATTTTTTTTTATAACTGTCACAAAATTTAAGAGGGGGTGGGAAGATACCCCCACCCCTAGATCCGCCTCTGCAAGTATCATATCATTATTATAGGTGGTTGACATCTGTAGCAGACAAGTAGACTGTATTGCTAAATAATCAGTAACGTCAAATGATATAATAGAAATTTCAGTCATGAATATACAATGTTATTAAACTTATGAGTATTGCCATTTAGGTCACAATGGATTTTTTTTTATTAAATATATGTATTTAATATCAGACATGTGTATACAATTTATTGTATCCAGTCACTTAATTATGGTTGATGAAATGTTTGTTCGACTAGAGAATAAGCTGTCAGATATTATGAATTGAAGATGAATTTGGTAAATATATTTCATAACAAATTTACCCAAAAAATCATGCGAGATTTAATTTGTTTACAGAGTGTTTATTGTGGTGTATAATCTTTAACTAAAGTTAAAAAGTTTGTTTTGTTTAATGACATCATTAGAGCACACTGATTTATTAATCATGGGCTATTAGATGTCAAACATTTTATATTGACGCATGGTATTAGAAGAAACACACATTTTTCCATTAGTAGCAAGGGATCTTTAATATTCTCTTTTCAAGACTAATGAGTAAATTGTAAACTATTTTTACCCAAATAGTTAAAGTTTGTTTTGCTTAATGACACCACTATAGCACATTGATTTATTAATCATCAACTAATGGATGTCAAACATCTGGTAATTCTGATCAATAGTCTTTGAGAGGAAAGAAAAAAAGAAATGTATTATTTAATGATGCACTCAACACATTTTTATTTACGGTTATATGGCATCAGACATATGGTTAAAGACCACACAGATTTTGAGAGGAAACCCGCTGTCGCCACTTCATGGGCTACTCTTTCCGATTAGCAGCAAGGGATCTTTTATTTGCGCTTCCCACAGGCAGGATAGCACAAACCATGGCCTTTGTTGAACCAGTTATGGATCACTGGTCGGTGCAAGTGGTTTACACCTACCCATTGAGCCATGTGGAACACTCACTCAGGGTTTGGAGTCGGTATCTTGATTAAAAATCCCATGCCTAGACTGGGATCCGAACCCAGTACCTACCTGCCTGTAGACCGATGGCTTAACCACGACGCCACCAAGGCCGGTCTTTTAGAGGAAACCAGCTACATTTTTCCAATAACATGGGATTTTTTATATACACCATCCCACAGACAGGACTGCACATACCACAGTCTTTAATATACCAGCTGTGGTGAACTGGCTGGAACAAGAAATAGCCCAAATGGCCCAGCAATGGGGATCGATCATGGACTGATTGTACATCAGGCAAGCTACAGTATGCGAACCAACCATATTTGCGTCTAGACGGTGACTCCGACCAAGCTAGACGGCGTCTAGACTAGTTGGGGAAAAAATTGAAAAATTTCTGTTACACGGTTGATCGGCGGTCACTGCGAACGTGCACGAGCTACTTGATTTGAGCCTCTGACCTTTTTCTTGTTGTCAGTTGCCGCTATGTTGTTGTTACACTACGTTATGAATTAAAAAAACAAAATTATATATTTATTTCACGTGGGGGTTTTTTCTTTCAAAATCGCGATATACGTGTTTACAAGGCATTCGCACTACATTGAAAATAATAACTAAATAATACATTTATATTGACTATTAACCCTTATAAATCGTTTAAAGTGAAACGATTACAATAAGCAAACAATAAAAAGGAGTGTATGGAGAAGGGAGAGTTCTTCGGTTTACTAACAAAAGAGAAATCGAGGGGAAAAGGGGGAAAAGAAAGAATAAGCTTGGTTTTGCGTATGTGATATTTGGCACAGCAGGAAAGTTCATTTCGTTTGTGAGGGGAAGTCGAATCTGTTTTTACATTTACTGTATTTAAAAAAGTAAAATAAATAATAATGAAAACAGAAAGTGAAAACAATAAAATAAAAATGGTTTTAAAAGGATGGTGGTGGGGGGGGGGAATACTGCGAGTTAGATGGGAAATTATAAAAATATATAAATATTTAAAAATAATAATGTTTGCTTTTGCCTACGTGACAATTGTCATGGGCAGCTATGGATGCTGTCTTATTTGTCTGAGGGGAGCAGGTTTCCAGGTCCGTAGGAACAATATCTGGGGGGAGGGTGATTTCAGCGTCCATAGTGTGGAGACGGGACACAAAGTCATATTTTTACCTTTATTCATTTTCGTCCTCGAGTACAAGCGGGGCGGGCTGTAACACATACACGCACGCACGCACACACACACACACACACACACACACACACACACACACACACACACACACACACACACACACACACACACACCGGTCCACCTCATTTCCCACAGGCCTGTGATGTCGAATCTGTTCACAGGTGTTATCATTTTTTTAATTTTATTAATTTTTTTGTTTGGCCAATAAAATATGACATTACATATTCGCTACTTGATCCACGCTAAGTCTGTTAGTATGTTTTATGATACTTTTCCATGTGCTGCCACAAGTTTTGGGGCAAGTAGTATATTGTAGTATTTACTTATTTTTTGTGTGTCTTCGTTAAATTTGTCAAGTCTGCTTTGAACTTGCCCCATGTCCATGTTGGTGTCCCCTACAGTGATTTTAAATTTCATATTAATCAATATATCTTTTCGACTTGGCAAGATGATTGGGACGGTGCAGTTGCAAACAAACTTCATTCTGTCACGCCAGTCCTGGGAATGGCAGTCATCCTACAGGCGGTGCAGGAAGGATGAAGTAGTCTTGTGCCGTGCCCGCATCGGCCATACATATTTGACACATTCATGTATTTTTAAAGAAGGACCCCCCTCCCCCCACCCCCTCCCCAGTGTGAACCTTGT